>NC_047672.1:63598617-63898617 GCF_011762505.2 Arvicanthis niloticus | reverse complement strand
AAAAGCAAGAAAGTAATCCTCTTCCAACAAATCCAAAAGAAGATAGCCATACAAAGATAATTCTACCTCTAATAATAAAAATACCAGGAAGCAACAATCACTGTTCCTTAATATCTCTTAACATCAATAGACTCAATTCCCCAATTAAAAGACATAGGCTAATTGACTGGATATGTAAACCGGACCCAGCATTTTGCTGCATATAGGAAATGCATCTCAGTGACAAAGACAGACTCTACCTTAGAGTAAAAGGCTGGAAAACAATTTTTCAAACAAATGGTCCTAAGAAACAAGCTGAAGTAGCCATTCTAAAATCCCCATCCCGAGAACAGAAAGGGAGGGTCTCATGGCTCCACCTGTATAGGTAGTTGAGAGTGGCCTTGCCAAGGGTCAGTGGAAGTGGAGAGCCTTGGTGCCTGAAAGTTTGAATTCCCTAGTGTTGGGGAATTTTGAGAGCAGGGAGGCAGGAATGGGAGGATGGTGGGAGCACACCCTCTTTGAAACTCCGAGAATTATATGGATTAGACATGACAGATGCAGCCCGCCAGAAGACTACAGTCCAGAACTCAAACAAAAAATTATCTTGATACTAAAATTTGTTTTGAGAGTTGTATATTGCAGAATACACAGCCTTGGTGTACTTACTCATCAAGCAAGCTGAGCAGACCTACTTGAACCTCTGATGTCCTGGAATTCCAGCTGGATGCAGTGAAGACACAGCATCAGTCTTATCAATTTACTCTTACCCCTGCCCCTCTTCTAATATCTCAACATCCATAATCAGCTTGAAGAAGTCACTAATGAGTTGGTGCCCCTATTACCTGGGCTTGGGGACTGAGGTGGTTAATATTGGGCTGTCTTTCTAGAGAAGAGTAGTGGTTTTGGTGGAACAGGGAAGATTAGCTAGGATTTACCGTATAACCATAACCTATTGGTAGAAATAAGTATAATTGTTATTAAGATGAAGTTATAATTTCTTAAATGGTACAAAATTTACTTTGATTTCAAATTTAAGGTTTTAGTTGGTATGAGCTTTTTATTGATATAAAAGTGAGATGAATATTGTTACTCTCATAGGCATTTAGGAATACAAGGCCTAGACCCAATTTTTCCTTAACTTTTCTAACTGATTTGCAATGGTTAGCCTGTGAGTTAAGGGCCTATTATAGCAAATTCATGGCTGTGAGTTTATTGTTAGGGTGTTTTCTATATTTTATTTAGAAATAGCTGAGAGGAGTTAACAGACAACAGTCCAGATTGCCTTACATGGATAGTTGGTTTTCAAAACACCAGAAGTCCACAGAATTGACGTTAAAAACATTTCTGTATTAAGGTTCATTTTGATTAGAGACCTGTCTGCTCCTGACACCATCCTGTCTTGGGTTCTAGGAAGAAACTGACCATCTTTGGAGTTACTCCAGTTGTGGTGAGACAGCCACTAGGCAAGAATTGCTTCTTTTCATCTATAGACAAATTACTGTCCAGAAAAGGACAAACTTGCAGAATAGTCGACTGATTATATCTGCCAAGACAGAGTAATCAGCCCTAATAATTCTGTATCACTAGGTCTGTGAGATGATCCTGGGCTAGAAGGCTGAAGATCAGATGCTCCAACATTTTGTAGTATAGGGACTGTCCAGCTGTTCAGTGGTCTCTATACATTGGCTAACTTTTAGAAGCTATAAGTTGAAAACTTATAGTCTCATAGCCAATCCTAGCTATTTACTTTGAGAGAAAAGATTTGAGAGGATGGTTTTCAGCTGACATTCATTCTAAAGCCAAGAATAAAAGCCAGGTTCAGAACTAAGTCTTTTAGTAAGGAGAAATGACAGAGGTTCTGGTTAGTCAAAAAATGATGGATGGGTATGTGGTCTATCTTGTACCTTACTGACACAAATTGGTATAGTTATGCTCAAATTGCATTTTGACAGAAAAGTTTTATTTTAACAGGAAGGGTGATATGTAGGAGGAGCTAAGGTGGGAGGAGTAAAAAGAGGAAGAGGAGGAGTAAAGAGGGGAGGAGATGGAGGGGAGGAGCTAGGTGACAGGGCAGGGGGAACATGGAAGTGGATTTTCCCATGTCTCCACCAGTCAAAGATAGTTGATATATCTAGGTTGGGTATTGGGTTACACTTCTGATTGTATGGGCATCTTGTTATTGAGAATTACCAAACTTATAAAACCTATGATTAACATTACAACAATTGTATAAAAGCAAAAAGGAGAAGGGGTGATGGGATAAGGGTTTTCTAGGAAGTGGAAATGGGGGAAAGGGATGGCATCTGAAATGTAAATAAAATATCCAATAAAAAATTAAAAAAAATAAATCTCAATCTGTCAATCTGTATTGTCTGTCTGAGCATTTATCATGGTGTCTTTTGTTGTTGTTGTTGTTTTCTGATATCACACTATTCTGAGCTCTAATGCATGTAGTCTCTTCCTGACAAAGTAGCCTTACATATAGTTTTGTAATCTGGGGCATTAAATTTGTTTTTACCACAGTATTGAATAAATCTTGTATGAAGGGGACAGTAGGCCCATATGGTGCCACAGTTGTTTTTAACTCTTTGATTTAACTCTACCTGTTTTAGCGATTTTTTTATAAATATAAGTGAGTCAAAAAATCTCAAGCTCACGTTTGAACTGCCTGTCAGCCATAGCCAATGGAATGTTGGCAGTTTAACTACATTTTTAAGTTTCTTTTGTAATATTAGAGTGTAGCCATAATTTTGGGAAGCAAAACCAATTTTTAACAATGTAAACAATCAGTTTTCTCTAAAGTCAATACCAAGTGGATTACTTTTATAATATAAAGTCTGTCTGTCAGTTTTTACATATGAATGCATGATAGTGTAGCTTTCAATATCTCATTAAAGAGATATTGTTTTAAAATCTTATCTTTTATACATCTGGTTTTTGAATGATTCTAACCCTGAGTTACCAGTTTTAAGCCAACTTTTTGATATCAAAGTTGTAAATTTTTAATCAAACCCAATACCTTATAAGCCAATAATCTATAACCAAGACATGTAGAAGATATTTATATCTTTAAAATCAATTAGAAACAAAAATGAAGTGTCTACACATTTTATATATTTAGAGCAAATAAATTTTTTTGTTGTTGTTGTTTTAATTTCAAGAGAAAAGCACCTTGTCACAGAGATTTTTCTAGGAAAGACAACTCTCAGCTTCCTTATCATAGAAGCCAAAAAGCTGCTGGGCCTTTTAAAAGCAGCTTATGTAGACAATCAGTTTCTGGAAAGGCTTTTCTAGCTCAGCTCAACTCTTAGCTATAGGTGTAGAGTAACTTATCAACCTCTGTTGTGCATATTAAGACTGCCTTTCAAACTAAGTTAAACAAGACCAAGGGGTGGGTCAAGCAATTTTAACCATTTTTGTCTTTTGAACACAAAACATAGAACACCAATTATTTAAACAAGGAAACAAAACACACACAATTGACAAGGACAGACAATAAACAAAGAAAGCAGAACTAAGGATTTCTCCTGTGGAAGAAAGAGAAAAACTCAGGACATCTCCTAAATTTTCTCCTGTTCCTAGGAGAGCTCTGAAACAGTCTTTTTATTCTTTTTTTGCTGACATAGTCTAGAGAGAGCACAACTGCTTTTTTCTTTCTCATATTCAAGATCTATCTCTTTATCACTCTTTTTTTTAGGAGACGTAGCAGTGGCTATTGATATTTACTCTTTAGTGCCCTGCTTTCTTAGTTTTCCAATTCCTTCTAACTCTTCTCATCTCGCCTGGGGCAGCTCTTAGGCTGCAGGAAAACGCCTGTTTGGAATTCTCCAGTTCCAAAATTTGTTGTCACCTCCTAGGTGAGGTCGGCCTCAGGTCAACACCTATTCAACTTAGAGACCTTATCCCCTTAAACACACTTCCTGTAAACACAGCCATAACTAGCTACCATCAATGTTGTTCATTGCTCACCAAGTGCTCAGGATACTCTTCTTCTTCTTCCATTTTCCATGGAGCTCTACCTAAGACAGTGCTCCTCAGTTGGTCCCCCATTTGTTAGCTATCTTTGGCATGCTCAAACAAGGAGCACAATTTCATTCTTAACTAATCTCTGAACTCTATACCATAATCCATATTGATCTCTCTCTCTCTCTCTCTCTCTCTCTCTGCTATTCTCTGTTTTAAAATTTTATTTTATTGGTTATTTTATTTATTTACATTTTAAATTTTATCCCCCTTCTCGGTTTCCCCTCTGCAAACCACCTATACCATCCCCCCACTGCCTTTATGAATATGCTCCCTCACCTACCCATCCACTTGTACCTCAACATCCTAGCATCCCACTACTTGTACCTCAACATCCTAGCATCCCACTACACTGGTGCATGGAGCCTCCACAGCACCAAGGCCCTTCCCTCCCATTGATACCAGATAAGGCAATCCTCTGCTACATATGCAGCTAGAGTCATGGGTCCCTCCATATGTATTCTTTGGTTGGTTGTTTAGTCTCTTGGAGCTCTGGGTGGTCTGGTTAGTTGATATTCTTGCTCTTCCTATGGGGTTGTAATTCCATTTAGCTCCTTCAGTCCTTCCCATAACTCTTCCATTGGGGTTCCTGTGCTCTGTTGGATGGTTCGCTGCTAGCATCTTCATCTGTATTGATCAGGTTCTGGCACAGACTTTCAGGGAACAGCTGTACCAGGCTTCTGTGAGCAAGTGCTTCTTGGATTCGGCAATAGTGTCTGGGTTTGGTATCTGCAGATGGGATGGATCCCTAGGTGGGGAGGTCTCTGGATGGCCTTCCTTCAGACTCTGCTCCACTCTTTGTTCCTGCATTTCCTTTAGACAGGAACAATTCATTGTTAAATTTTTTGAGACAGGTAGGTGGCCCTATCCCTCAACCAGAGGCCATGCTTAACCTCTGGATATCTTTACAGTTTCTCTCTCTACTTTGTTGAAAATTCTTGCTAATGTCATCCCTGTTGCATCCTGGGAAACTCTTGTTTCCCTGGTTTCTGGGACTTTCTAGTGGCTATCACCAGTCCCCTCCCCAACCCCGGCCCCCTGCTACACACCTCCTTTCAATTTCCTGACATTCTGTACATCTCCCTCTTCTCCTTCCCCATCTGATCCTGATTCCCTTTTCTTCCTCCCCCTTCTCTCTCCCTTCCAGGTCCCTCCTTCCCTCTATCTCCCATGATCATCTTGTCCTCCCTTCTAAGCAGGACTAAAACATCTACACTTTGGTCTTCCTTCTTTTTGAGTTTTATATGTTCTGTGAGTTGTATCATGGGTATTCTAAGCTTTTGGGTTAATATCGACTTAGCAGTGAATACATACCATGTGTATTCTTTTGTGACTGGATAACCTCACTAAAGACTCACTCCTCCATTGGGAACTCCATGATCAATGTAATGGTTAGCTGTGAGCATCTGCCTCTGTATACTTCAGGTTCTGGCAGATCTCTAAGGAGACAGCTAAATCAGGTTCCTGTCAGTCAAATAAAGGAGAGCCTGTGATTGAGCAGTGGAATGGAAAGTTGTGCAGAGGGGCAGTAGATGTTTATCTCAGGTTAGTTGGGTTTTAATCAGTAAGCTGAGCACCAATTTGTTGTAATAAATCTCCAACCCCAATAAGCCTATAGAAAGAACACACAATTCAGTTATAATATTTATAAGCTGGATGCCTAGATTGGGTAGACATACCAGTACACTACTTTATTCTCCAGCTTGAAGATCACTTGCTACTTGCAGCTTCTCTAGGCCTCCTGTTTCTGATTCATTTTCCTCTACCTCCTCTTCTTCAGTCTTCCCCCTCTCTCCTCAATCTCTTTTGACTCTTTTTTTCTCTGTTTCCCTTTTCAAAATCTCCAGCCCACCTTTCCCTTCTACCGCCCAATCACAGGCTTTAGCCTTTATTTAACCAGTTAAAATGGGGAGAAGGATCAAATGAAATCACTTGAGTACATGATTCACTCATTGGGACAGCCCCTCTTGAGTAAAAGAAATTAACATCAAAATACAAACAACACTAAGGCAATCCACAACAGCAAACTCATGGTAATGTTAGATTCTGATTAATTATAAAAGTGTGCTTTTGATATATTTCGATTAGAAATAGTTAAGAGTAGTCAAGGTTTAACAGTTTAGATTACTTTGTATATAGATAGTCTACAAAACCATCAGAAATCCACAGAATGTGTCATTTAATATTCTTTAATCATTGGATAGTGAGACATATCTGCTCCTGACAGCATTCCTTTCTTGTTTCAAAGGAGAAATTGAGCATTGTCACCTCTAGGAGAGATTGCTTATCATGGAAAGGTAGCCACTGGGCAGAAATTGCCTATTTCATCTACAGACAAAATAGTGTTAAAAAGGGGGGACACATTATGAGACACTGTTGGCTTTGCCAAGATAAAGTAAGCAGTCTTTAATAATTCTGCCTTTAAAAGGTCTGATCCTGGATCAGAATGCTGAAGACTGGTGCTCTAATATTTTTAGGAATTAGGGGGCTGTCCAGGTAGTGAGCTGTCTACATTTTTTTTTTTTATGTTTGAAAGCTATATACTCAGGTAATGTTTAAGTCATTCTCAGATTTCTGATGGGGTTGAAGACTAGTTTTAGTCTCATAATAAAACTTGAGTTGTTTAACATTGAGAGAGAGGTTATAGTGTGTAAGACATGATTTTCAAATGGCTTTACAGGTTAAAATCTAAACATAACCTAGGGATAGAATCATAATTCTGTAACTTAGGAATGATGATCGAGTACTTTACCTAATTGACAAATAGAATGTCATTTATATATCATACTCTGTAATTTACATGATTGTTATGTTTTTGTTCAATTTATGTCTGGGAGAAGAGGTGTTTTTTTAAAAAAAAATTTATTGGACAGAAAAGGTGAGGTGTAGGGGTAGTTTTGATGCTGTCCTGTTTCCCAATTGGTTCTTGATCTGTCGGTAAAGAAAGCCACTCAACAATTGCTAAGTGGAAGGAATAGGCGGGACTTCCGGGTTCCTGAAGGAAAGGAGAGAGACTCCAGGGAGGAGAGGAGAGTTTGCCATTCTTTGGAGAGGGAAGAAGCAAGCAGTCATGTGAGGTCTAGAGAGGAGAGGGGGCCTGTGGACACTCCTACAGGCGGGTTGTCAGGGATGTTAGCAGACACTAGATATATCTTAAAACTAATGTTTAGGGCAGGTGCGGGGAACAGAGATAAGAATATTTTCAGGTGGGAAATAGTAGTGTCCAGCAATTATGTCCAAAAGCAAGTTGAAAAGGGACAACTGTGTATGTGTGTGTATGTGTGTGTGTGTGTGTGTGTGTGTGTGCACGTGCACACGAGTATGTGTGCGTGTCTGTGCATGCACGTGTGCCTGTGCGTGTGCGCGTGCTTGTGTGTGTTTGTGTTGTGTCTGTGGATTCAAAGGTAGCTGGGTAGGGGCTGGTAATGCGACCCATTCCAGGAGCTAAGGTGGGGTTGCTAAAACCCACATGCAACTCCCTCTCTCGTTCTTTCTCTTGCTCTCTCTCTATGTATCTCCTTCTCTCTCTCAATCACCTCTGCTTTGATCCCTTTCCTTTTTTGTATTGGTAAACCTTGCTATGTATGTAAAGAGTGCAAATTGTTCTCAAGTTTTTTTCCCCTCTTAACTCAGCTGTGTCTATAGGCATGTGACATCATCTCTGCCTTAAAACAATTTACATTCTATTGTTCTACCCATCAAATTTCCAGATAAAAGGTTGATTAAAACCATAAACTATAGGCAAGGTCATTTTTGACACGTCAGAAAAAACTATTGAGGGAAATATTATTTTTCAGCTTTAAAATGTATATATTTGTACTGCTTTTATATCATCTACTTTTTGTCTATAAGTCCCTCATGTCCTACATCTTCCAGTCTCTCCTCTCTATCCTCCCTCTCTCTCTATATATATATACATAGGTATATATATATAAAATATATATACATATATATTATATATGTATACATATATATGTATAAAATGTATATGTATATAATATACATATGTATATTATATATGTATATGTACATATATATGTAATGTATATATGTATATATATTACATATACATATATGTATATACATATAGATGTATAAAATGTATATATGTCTTAAATATATACATATATAATATATACATATGTATATATACATATAATATATATACACATATTTATATATAGATATATAGGTATATAAATATTGGGTATATTTTTTATGTATATGAATTTACACACACACAAATATATATGTAATTTTTTCACATACACGAATATACTGCTGAATTCTTGAAATATTGCTCATATGTATATTTTTTAGGGTAGATAACTTTGTATTTAATAACCAATTAGGGACCTCACTGGATAAGATTGATTCATTCATTTTTTTCTCTGTCTCTCTCTCTCTCTGTCTCTGTCTCTGTCTCTGTCCCTGTCTCTCTCTCTCTCTCTCTCTCTCTCTCTCTCTCTCTCTCTCTCACACACACACACACACACACACATACAGCTGTCATTAATTGCAAGCATTTCTTCATCTTGGCATTTTTTCTCAAGAGATTTCCTTAACAATGTTGGAATGCCCATTGTTCTTGTTAATTATATTGTTGAAAATTGCCAAGTGTTACGTATTCTGTCCTCTTATGAAAAGAGAAATGCCTCCCCAGCTCCTTTGGCTACAACAGAAGATGAAATCAGGCTGTCTGTGAGAGATTGTATTAGTTGTAAATTTGAATTTTATTTATATGTCCAATCAGAAAAAATCCCCCAACTTTTTTCAATATTTTTTAGGGTCTTAATAATTTCTAGTTAAATTTATGTTGAAAATTGTAAGCTATTCTTTATGTGTACTAATTTTGCCAGTTACTAATTGTTGAACATATTTTCAGATTTATCTTTAATTATGAGTAATAAAATATATGGTAATGTGAATGAGACAGTCCGCAGAGGATAGAAGAAAGTGTTGGAAATCCCAGCACCTGACCAAGAGTTACAAGCAAGTTGTGAGCTGCCTGAACTCAGATCCTCTTAAAAACAGTACATGCTCTTAATCTCTAAACTATCTCTTCATCTACAGTAGCTGAATAATTTTAAAGAATAACAAACAATAATAAACAGTGTATGTCATTTTACATTGTAACAGCTACCATATACCATGGTAAAAAGTAGCCTTGGTGTCTCACAATATTTTTTTAATTATCTATTGTTTGATGATTATATATCCTTTGAAAGAATAACCTTGTTTATATAAGTGAAGACATTATATGAATCTCTGAAATTGTTTTTAATTCCAAGGATCAAATAAGTTTGTACAGCACTATAATTGAACTGTGTGGACAATTTATTCCTATTTTTAATTATTTTGTCAGTAGTGCACATTACTGTTTAGTCAGCATTTATCAATTAATAATCAGCAATGGGTAATAATAATACAAGTCTGTACTCAGGTATAACTAATGGAAGTTTTATAGATGGCATATCAAGCAGCTGAGTCTTTCTCCTAGTAAAAGTGTTTGCAATTTATGTGACTATGTCAGAATTTATGATCTTCTCTTGGGGTATAGGAAGAGTGCATTAGAATTGCCAGGTGGAAGTTCATGTCACCAAGAAGCATATAATCTTTAAATTGACTCCAATGCAACATTTTTACAATTGGCTTACCATAGAGTTTGGTAACACCAACATTGTTACTGAATTTAGTAATCATTTGTGAAAATCACAGTACAGTTTACACCAGATATTTTCTTATCTTTGGTTTAGATCTCTAATTATTTCTGGGACCACAAAACAAAACAAAAACTTCAATTTCAACAAAACTATTGGTGAAGATGTTCCTCTTCCAGGAAGCTGGCGAAGGCATTGGAAACTGAGGCTATAGAGTCCTGATCCTTACCTGAGCAGACAGATGAAGGATAAGAAGCTAGAGGCTCATCACTTAGTAAGTACCTCTGAAGGAATACAGTGTTCAGAGGGCTGATGAGTATGAACATGGAGACCATACTAATTTAGTGGGGGAAAGTGTTAATGTATAAAAACAAAATCTACAGTTTTAAGCATTCATGCTTTTATAAACACTCAAGTATTTATAAAAATCCTATAAGTACAGGATACTTATGCTATAGGAGAAAATTTTAATCTGCCTTATTATCGTACTAAATCGGATGTTTTTAGATATTACATAATGGCAATTAAAAACAACTACTTTTTCCCTCTAATAAATGAAAATAGAATCTCTGGTATAAAACATGATTGTTTCTACTCTCTCACAACTCAAATACAGAAACATGAAAACTCAGATGCTAAACATTTTTCTTTTTAAAAAAAAAAAACAAAGCATTATTTTATTTTTTACCATGGAATAGTAGCAGCTAATCCCATACAAAATGGGCATATATTGAGATTCAAAACCTAAAATGCATATTGGATTAAATGTTTTTAAAAATAAATGGTTTGTTTAATGGAATCTGTACAGGACATGAAACTCCTCTTTTTATGTCAAAAGAAAAGAGCTGTTGTAGTCAAAACCCACTAAAGCAACTACTCATAATTTAGATAACTATGAATTTAATAACATTTGTGATTTATTATTCTATGACTCTTCCTTCAGATGCACAGTTTATTGATCATTTCAATTAATTTTCATTGCTGAAATTGATTGACCTGATTGGTGGACAAGACTCAATTAAATTAGCTTTCACCATGAGATAAACTTAAAATTATTGATTTTTGAAGCTTTTATATATAATGTTCAATTGATAAGTTTTAACAATAAAAAAAGAAAAGTTAAAATAGAAACTGAAACAAATAAAATATTTTTCTCTGAGCAGAAATGATCTGTAGTATTTTCCAAATTCTTAAATATACAGATATTAAATACACTTCATGTTTACTGGAGTTGAAAAGTCCGAAATACTTTGCTAACTGCATCCTAATCTTTTATTTTTATGTGATAGTATACAAATATAACCTTTTGATTAAAATGTAGGCCTTTTTATTTTATACTGGGTCTATGGGGCAGGGAAATTTAACCATTTTTATATACAACTGATGTACCTCTTGGAGCATGGGTTAAACATATATTATTCATTTTTTCAGAGTTTTAGTTTGCTTGTAAGTACTTCTTCTGTGCTTCGGTAGCATAAATGACCTTAATATTTTGCTCTGTACTCCATGCTTCTGATTCATAAGTCATAACAAAAAATGTTTGTGTGTTTGTTTATTGTCTTTGTCTTGATAGGTTATAATTCTACCTTGAAGAAAACTTATTTCCTATAGAATTGATTTTTGCTAAATTAAGTACAGTTTTGATTATCTGAATTATTTTATTCAAAAGCACTTCGGCTAATACCTGTACAAAGGCATGCATGCTGCTTTGAGCTGTGAGGCACATAATTTAAACAAGGCAGTGACTACATGTTTCCAAATTTTTTTTATACTGTAACAAATTAAAATATTTCCCCATGTTAGTTCTTTATATTTTAAATTTTTGCTCATAAATAGGCTCAACATTGTATGATATTTCTTTATATTTTGCCTCTGACAAGTTAACAGTACTAGTAGGTTGCAAGAAAAAGAGTAAAGTCAATCTGGTAGCACCCATACAGACCTATTTTTCTGGAAAATTAAAGCACAATAGTTGCCCTCTTAATGTCTCAATTACAGAAAAGTTTTGAAATGCTTCTGGTTGGGATTACTATGTGGTGACTTTTACTAAAATTGCTGTGATATTTCTGACTCTCAGGGATTTGTGGCTCTCCTATGAGTACAAGTGATCTATTCAAAGATATACCCTGGGGTCTATTTGAAAAGTTCTACATGAAAAATTGCAGTCTTGACAGTTACTACAGTTTTCAGGGGCTAAGTGTGGTAAAACAGTGACACCTGCAAATTCCTGGGATATTGCAATCTGCAAGCTCTAGACAGACAAATTGATGCCTATTACCTGCAATTATAGCTTGGATTCCTGGAGATATTTTGGAATTCAGAGAGAACAGCTGTTGTTGCTGCTGTGAGTTTCAAAACTTCTTCCACGGACAAAAGTGACATTTGTTCGTCACAAGCAATTTCTGGCTCCTGAAATAGACTTGTTCTCTTTCAATTATTTTGTCTTGGGTGAGTTATATGTCTTCCTGAGAGACAAGATTAGCTAGCTTGCTACTTCATTGACTGTGATCTTCTGAATGGTATCCTGATGGGCTGGCTGTCCTCAAATATAATGAGAAAGGATTCAGAGGCAATTTTTTTTTCTGGATGTGCCTTCTGATTAATCAATTTAGCAATGGTCTTAATTCAAGACTACAGTTAATATATTGTTTAAGACCATAAATTGTTATGACACATTGTCTACCAAAAAGTGGTATTTTCAGTGCATTTGCTCATAGTGCAGACACTTGTTATATTTGTTATTACAAAACAGGGACAATAATTATTCCTGGATTCATGCTTACATTAGATTTAGTACTTGGAAATGCAGTTTAGAAGCTTGTAAATCTTCTGGTACTCACTAAAATATCTCTTTCACGTAATAACACTTAATACTCTAATTCTCTTGACTAACATAAAAAATGAAGATTACAGTAGAAAAACCTCATGATTCTGACTTAAAGGCTAATCCCTAAATTATTTACCTAATTATTTTGCTATATTTATTGATCCAGATCTTCAAGAAATTTTTTGTTTAACTTTAGGTCATGTGAGATATAATGGCTGTCTAACTTTGTCCTCCTTATTTTTCATAAGTGTTTATTATACTTGAATTACCTTTACTAAATTACTTTATTTTTTGATCTTGAACTATCTGATCTGAACTATTTCCATTAGATGGTATTGGGGGTAATAATGTGAGAACAAATAATTTTTAAATTTGTGTTTAGATTAAACAATAAATCATGTTTAGATAAAATGAAATAATGGAATGGCAAAAAAAAAAATGTTTTAGCCCACTGGTTAAATTACTATTGTAGACTGTTACTCAGTCAACTAAATAACCGAGGACAGACTGTAATGAGGTGAGAGAGCTGGTGGCATTAGCTGCTTAGCATATGGCTATGTGATTATGGCTCCTCTGAGCACAACAACTTTTGTCTTGAATCTCACTTACTTTGTGGCCTACAATCCCCGTTTTTCCTGTCCAGTGTTACTTGGTTGGTGAAAATACTTTACAAATACCCTTTTTTTTTTCCCCTCACAGGTCATTTTCCTGGTGTTGGTATACAAAATGATTTCTCCTATCTTTAATTTCTTTGAAAAAAAAAAGTCAATGGTACAGAAAATTAAAGTATTTTAGAATTCTAAATATGTTTCTGGGGTCAGGCAGTTGTTGGGTCGCATGGTTCCGCACATGTGCTAACTACAAAGCCATACTGTTATAGAAAACCTACAGAATAATCAGTGCTGCCTGTGACATGTAGGCAGGCCTTGATCTGAAGGTGTCATGCTACACAAAGAGCTAGCTCTTTGGAACGTGGTTTATCTGCTGCAGAAAGTGAAGAGTTGGTTGACAGGGTTGAAACCTGTGGCTCCAGACAGTCTAGGCACTTTAATTTGGGTTCTTAGATCACTAAGCCAAGTATTGTACCTCTCAGAGACTGTATTCATACGCAGATAACTATTATACCAATCAAGCTGACATTCTGGTAATAAGAACATCACAGAGCTTTTTTCGTACCTTTCATTTTGTTACTGCTGAATCTCATCGTGTGTGACAGCTTGAATCAAGCCTGGCCCTTCATTTTGCCTTTTAAATTTCATTTATAAGAAATTATAAGTAATTTTGATTTGTTTCCATGTATGTTTTTAGACTACATTCTCAAAAGATATTGTTACTGGATTTGGCAAAATATTATAATGTTCCTTTATCTATAAAACCTGAAAAAATAAAATAATGGATTTCTCTGAATTACAGCAAAAAACTAGTCCATGGTCACTGATATCTGCAACATGTTTTTCCATTTTTGTACTTCTTTTGAGGAAAATTAAATTAAGTATATTTTTAATTACTTTTAAATTTTACTATTAAAATAAATTTGGTTTACATTTATTTAGTAGATTTGAAACAAGTTGCATGCCAGGTGTGATGGCATACATTTTGATGCCAGCACTCAGGATGCAGCCTTGTTTATATACAGTTTTATGCCATCCATCGATACCTAGTATGATGTTGTCACAAACAAACAAGCAAACAAACACAAATAATAACAAAAAGATATGTAATTTTCTGTGCAATTAGCATGAATAAATTTTAATAATCTGATATCTAGTATGAAAATTATATTTTTTTCTATGGAAAAGTAGCTAATATATTAACATACAGCCTTATATAATATTTTCTCAATAAGTTAACTTGTTGTCCATCCATTTTTTCTATAAAATTATCATAGAAATAATGGCATTAGTATCACAAAACCAAAACAGAGTTTGGTATTAGTTTCCAAGGCGAATATTCACAAATTTATTTTATATTAGTTTCAATGTAAAATGATAAATTGTGCTTTTTACACAGAAGGTAAAAGAATTTGCCATGGAAGCCTGGTGGCCTGAGTTTGACCCCTGGAGCCCATAAAAACCAGCTCTGTGTAGTAGTATGCACCTGTATTCCAGCACTTCTATGAAGAGATGCGGTGGGTGTAGAAGCAGTTGAATTTCCCAGGAAGCATATCGACATCTGGCTGGGATTCAGAAAGCAGCAGAAACAACAAGAGAGTCTCTGATACAGAAAGGTAAGGAGGAAACTGAGAACTAAATGTCATGTTCTAACCTCCACATATGCATTTACCTCACCATTCGGACATGATGAGGAGTATGCTTCTCTTGAGTTTAACAATGAAGTAAAAGAAAATTTGACTTAATTCCTACATTGTAAGAACTTGATCTTCTTACTTTACATATTTATTTTACTACACATATTTTCCTCATACATATTCTTAGATATTTTAAAAATTTGCTTTCCCTTTAAGATGCTAAATGGACAACTGAATCACATCATGCTTTACATTCTTGGAATTCTTAAAAGAAATGCAAGAATTGGGATTGTCTGTCCATGTGACTCTGTCCTCTTCTTGCTCATTCTGCAGATGCCTTCAGTGATCATTTCTTTAAAAGCCATTGGTGCAACCCAGTTTTGAATGGCAGTATTCATTTAAAAAACAAACAAGTTTTCCATTTTATTTATTTCAGGGAAGTGTTCCCAGATTTTTCATCAGAAAATATCATAAAATTTTCATATGTAGAGGCATGTACTATTGAATCATAGAAACCATGCATATACAAACATAAAAACCACGGACACACACACACATGTGTGTATGTGTGTGTGGGTATGCTTACAGTAAAAGACTCTGTATTGTAGAAACCTGAATAATGTGTATTAACTCTAAATATTCCTTTAGATATCAATATTACTTTAGATATTAGGAATCACTTTACTGGATTTTTTTAGACTATTCTGTAACTTCAATAAAATCCAATAATGACTGGACACTTAAATTACGTCTGGCATTATTTTAAGCATCTGTAATTGATTGTCTTAATCCTCATAACAATACTATGAAGGTATTTTATTATTCTCATTTTACACAAAAGGAAATTGATGTACAGAGAAACTAAGTGGCCAAGGTCAAACATCTGGTAAGTGGTAAGTACCCTGAGCCTCTTTTGATTGCCAGTGCAAAGACAGAGCCCAGAGTGTGTATCCTTCACACTGCTTCTCCCTTAGCTTTATTATTAGCAGAATGCTATAAACCAACCTATGTTTCTACTGTAATCTATAGGCCAGTGATTAATTACTGAAAGAATGAGTGAATGAATGAATAAAATATCTTTAATAGGACAATCTCTTTTCTCCTCCAGAGAAAAATGTTCAGCCAGGATATTCACCACTTGACATTGGGGATAAATTATGTAAAATAAATTGTCAGTTTAGGCAAGAGGCATGGAATATATTCTTCCTCAAATATTTTAGAAAGAAACAATGATGCCAACACCTTGATTTTAGAACAGTCAGCTTTTAGAGCTATGGAACAATTATGTTCTATTTAGTTAATTTTCTAATATGTGGCACTTTGTAAATATAGCTGTAGTAACCTTGGCATGAGGTGTACTTGGTATACAGAATACGCTTATATGTATGTTTATATATGTGTATGTATCTGTATCTATCTCTGTGTCTATATTTATTTCTAGCTATATCTATATCATCTATATGTATATCCTTGTCTATATCTTGATAATTTATATAGATATATTTCACTTGTCATACTTATGCTGACTAGAGAAGGAAGTGCTCAGAGAAATAGAAAAAAAATCATAGTTCCTGATGTCATAGTAGGTGGAAAAAAGAGGATCAAAGTAGAAGGTTATCCTTTGGTAAATTTTGAGTTTGACTTTACCAGAGTTACATGAGATCATGTCACAGATAAAAAAAGAACATGTTAATTATATTCACATGTCATTTTGATGATAGGAAACACTCAGAAATGCATCATTGCTGGTTGCAGTTCAGACTCTGCACATGATCTCTTGACATAATCAAGAGACAGAACAAACAGACGGAGTAGAAAGCTGCAGAAGATGTAATAGAACACAGTGGTTCTAAGAAAATGCCCTCAGCTTTAGATATAGTACCTGTTTACTGGAATTGTTTTTGTTTTGCTGCTCTCGAATTCTTTATGCTTTAAACACCTGGTAGCAACTTAAATTTTGTTTGTATATATTTGTTTCATTTCTGATTCCTGAGCAGACGTCTGATGGGCTTTTCTGTGATAATTTCCTTCAACTTCCCCAAGCAAATAAGAAGGAATCCCTCCAGAAAGTTTCTCTTGCAGCTGCTTCACGTTCTTTACAGTGTTCTCCCAGTACTGCTACTGAGAACTATAACGTAATCTAATAATAAATTATAAAGACATAAAAGTATCTTTTAATAATATTCTTGATTGAAAAGAATAAAAGTAATGCTAATCTTAAGAAATTCTAATTACTGCACATCAAGGTAATAACTTGCTCTGTACACTTTTGTGTATTTCCTTTTGAAAATACCCATTGCATATATGATTCATGTAATTAATCAGGCAGAAGTTCTTTAGTGCACTATACAGTGCCAAGTAAGTATTTCAAATAAGTTCCTGAGAATATAATGTACTCTCAAATTGTCTTACCAGGAAAAAATGAACAGATGATTAGAGTGTTCACAAATAGTGTATTGAAAAGTAATTATCAGAGAGAACAGTGTGTTGCTCAAAGTAGATGAAATAAAGGAATTATAGTTCTAATTTTGTAAAGAAAGAAATACTAGGCTGTGAAAATGCCAAGAGATAGAGAAGCCAGATTTTGCATATCTACGTTATTATTCTGAAGCACTTTCATTGGAATTTAATACAAAAAACCTTTTAGTTAATGGCTAAGACAATAATTACTGTTTCAGAGTTCAGTGCACATGCCAGGATTAACACCTTCAATTAGCAGATCCAGATCATATTAGCATTCTATGATGATAAATGATAAGTGTTGTGTGTTAGTCTGTGAGTTTAGGGTCTATCTGTAAAATGTATTAAAAATGATTAAAATCAAATATGATATCATATGATAACACATAGCTAAGACTAAGTGCGTTTAAATGTTCATGTGCTCATGTGCTGTAGTTTTATCAGAATATAAGTGTAAAATAAATTAGAATTTTACGTCACATATCAAGCTAAAAAAAACTCACAATATAGTGAATGATTATTAATTATTTATTTAAAAAAACAAATAGAACAAAATACAGTGCCAGAAAATAGGAATAGGTTGCTTGTTATTACAGGTTTTATTTGGTTAACTGAACTGCCCATGTATGTGACAATGAAACAAATGCAAACATCTGGGACAGTTTCTCATGTTCATTATGTGTAAATAGTTGAGGTACTTGGTTAACATAAGATTTAT
Organism: Arvicanthis niloticus; assembly: GCF_011762505.2. Classification (NCBI taxonomy): domain Eukaryota; kingdom Metazoa; phylum Chordata; class Mammalia; order Rodentia; family Muridae; genus Arvicanthis; species Arvicanthis niloticus. The sequence continues at coordinate 63,880,702 of NC_047672.1, read as the reverse complement.
ACGAATGCAGAACAAGCAGAAGCTTAGCTGCTGATTGTGTTACAACTGATACAAATCTTAAAACAGATTACATATTCTTTATAGTCTTGTACCAAATTTAAGTGTATATACTCTGTATAAACTCACAAATTTAATAAACAATGTCACCAAACCAGCCTCTTTAAACTGGATGAGAATAAGGCAATCAATATGGGAAGAGTTTTGTGGCATTGCCTGAGATATATATTATGTCATTGTCTGTAACAGCAAAAGAATTAGAAACAAGACAAATAGCCAGTTAGAGTGTTATTCATGCTCTCTATCAGAAATGACTACAAAAGTTAGATTTAAGGACACCGAATAAAAGTTTTTTCTACTATGAATGCAGAAAAATAAAGACATTTGTAAAATGCCATTCCACACTCTGAATTTTTACTGCCATGGAAATGCTGCCATTGTAGTTAAAAATAGTGTGATGAGATACAGATATTTTTAAGGTATCTTTAATAATGTTTATAGATTTATAAACATGTTATTCTTTATTAATAACTTTCTTTTTATACTTTTTTATTAGATATTTTATTTACACTTCAGATGCCATCCCCTTTCCCCATTCCCCCCTTAGAAAACCCCTATCCCATACCCCCTTTTTCTTTTTGCACATATACATTTTTTTAATAATGTTAATCATAGGCTTTATAAGTTTGGTATTGCTCAATCAGAGGTGTAACCCACTACCCATTTATAGTGACACATAAAGTTATAAAAGTGGAATTCATAAAAAAAATATTGCAAGCCAAAGCATTTACAGAAAATAACAAAAATCTAAGTTGAATATCCACCTTCCTTGCACTCAAAGACTACTATAAAATGAGAGTGCTTCTGGATTGAAATAAAATTAATATTTTTCTTTCAAAAAGTACTGATGGTTGAATGTAGGATCTCATGCATGCAAACTAAATTCTCTGCTAACCAGCTTCAGCCCCAATCATTTAAAATCCTTTTAGTAAGAAAAAACATAAACAACGGGAGAAATAGTTTCATAGGTAAAGTGCCATGCAATTATGAGAACCTGAGTTGATTTTCCCAGGCTACCATACAAAATCCAGGCACCGTGATGTAGGACTGTCACATATGCTGGGAACATAGTAAGGAGGTCCCTCAGAACTTTCTGGCAAGCTGGTCTAGCTAATTGATGAGTCCAGTCTTCAGGGGAGACTGCGTCTGTGAAATAAGATGGAGAACAATCAAGAGTAATAGATGACATCAGCCTATGGCTTCTACATGCATGCCTACAGGCATGAATGTACATATGCACGAAAATGTAAACATATATACTATTTAAACATACATGCAAACACAGAACTTACCATCAATATGATTTTACTAATGCTACTTTGGGGAAAAATAATATATAATAGAAGAAAGTACTTAATAAGAAAATGAAACACTAAATAAAAACAAAGCTTAGTCTGACAACATGACAACCAATACAAGCATATTGACTACTAGAAAACAATCAAAAATATCATCTAATTTTAAGATATTAAAAACAAGAGATGATGTGATGGTGTTATTGAAAAAGAACAAATAACTGCTGAGCAGAGGAAGGGGGAATAAACACTTTCTTAGTGGAACTGAAAAGAAACTCTGCATTAGATTATAACCTCAAGAATCACTCATCAAACCATATCTATTAAAATATTATCAAAAGAGGACTCCATGAGTCCAGTATTTTAACTACTGAAACACCAAAAATATATGCTGAGAAAAAAGCAACATTTAGAACCAATAACTGCATAATACTAGATTTAAAGAACTCCCAAAATATAAGTGATCGTAATGAACATAGAAGCAATTCAAATAATATGATGCTAATGTATAGAAATGCAATATTAGCACAGCAACAAAATTTACTTAAAAAATCAACTACTTTAACGAGAAATATTTTTACATTAAATAGATAATTTGCACATAAACTTTTATAGTCTGATAATGAGTCTCAGGCTGTGAGTTGCATTATCAATATATCATTCATAATGTATAATATATCATTCATAATGTATAATATATCATTCATAATGTATAATATATCATTCATAATGTATAATATATCATTCATAATGTATAATATATCATTCATAAGTATAATATATCATTCATAATGTATAAAGTGTTAAAATACCTACCCTTAAATCAGTGATCACAGAATGGTCTTAATTTTCACAGTTTTTCTTTAAAATTATTTAAAATAAGCTGTATGTGAATTCTGATAAGCCAGGCGGTGGTGGCACACGCCTTTAATCCCAGCACTTGGGAGGCAGAGGCAGGCGGATTTCTGAGTTCGAGGCCAGCCTGGTCTACAGAGTGAGTTCCAGGACAGCCAGGGCTACACAGAGAAACCCTGTCTTGAAAAACCAGAAAAAAAAAAAAAAAAGAAGTGAATTCTGATATATTGCACAATTGAAGAAAATATTACTTTTATTCATCAGAGAAAAGATTCACGGCTTATTGTTTCTGTAATCATCATAACAAGAAAAAAATTACATCATACAGAGAAGCCTTATTAGTATTAATGAGTTAAACAAGTTTAATGAATATAGCAATATTATTTCTAATGAATGTGTAACGGTATCCATTAAACTGTAATTTAGAATAAAACAACATTTACACCAGCAAAAGCAAACATAAGAAGGCAAGCATGATTTAACAGAAGGTTGACCAGGCTGAATAATATGTGCAGTGCAAGTTGAATATGCAGGTCATCAGTAGAACTGTGCAATGGATTTTCTACTTTATTCTCTCTCTTTTTTTATTAATAATCTTTTTTAATTGGATATTTTATTTATTTACATTTCAAATGTTATCCCCTTTCCCTTTTTCCCCTCTGCAAACCCCATATCCCATCTCCCCTTACTCTGCTCCTGTGAGGATGCTCCTCCACCTACCCACCTCACAGAGCTAGCATTCCACTACACTGGGGCATCAAGCCTTCTCAGGACCGAGGCCTCCCTCCCATTGATGCCAGGCTCGTTCAGTCCTTTTCCTAACTCCTCCATTGGGGGTTCTCTGCTCAGTCTGATGGTTGTCTGAGAACATCCACATCTGTATTGGTCAGGATCTGGCAGAGCCTCTCAGGAGACAGCTGTATCAAGCTCCTGTCAGCAAGCACTTAGCGTCCGAAATAGTGTCTGGGTTTGGTGTCTGCATGTGGAATGGATCTTTTAACTCTATTGTAAGAAAGTGCGGCAGAGTAAAGAAAACAATACATAAAAATATCCGTTTCCAGAACATGTCCTGCTTGGTTTCTCCTTCTTGTTGGTTTTTTACAACAAATACATGGCATGTGTTTCAGGACCTGCTGTCAGCTCAGCAGCTGCCACTGTGATTTCCACATGGTCAGATTTCAGTGGTCTAATGTCATTAACTGCACTCCATTTAAATTTCCAGGGACCTTTCAGGTGGTCTAAATGAACATGAAGAGAATCGCTTCATCTGTACCTAGACTCTCTCTGCTTGGGAGACTAGAGCCCATCTGTCAATCGGTGTATCATGCAGTATTGATTTTAATTTATTGTCTCCCAGAGGAACGCAGATGGAGGGTTCAGTGAGCTGCACTTTAGTTTTTCTACCAAGACCAAGATGTTAGTGTGAAATCTCTTTCCACACACCTTATGTGGTTCATTTACAGCCTTGAAAACTGAAAATTTAACAGCTTTTTTATTATTGTTATTTTGATTGTTTGTTTTTGTTTTTTTTATAGGCCACGGTGAATTCCACCCATCAGTCTAATTTTCAAAAGTTACTGCAATTTTATTAATTTATTGTTTATTTTTGTTGTTCCTTCAGCTTCCCTTACATTTTTTAAAATCCTTCTGTGTTCACTTTTCTTCAAACTGAAAGCATAAACATGTCCATACCCAGGATGGGATGCAGCCAACAGGTTTTGGAATGTTTAATTTTAATTATTTAGTGATTAAAATATGTCCTGATTCTCTTTGTGACAACATTTTTATTCCATGACTAAATTAATATTTTTTTCTATATATATTTGGTTCTAGTTTAATCATTTCCTGTGGGGGCATCAGCCAGAGCCTAAGACAAGAGAAATTTGAGACTATCCCTGCTTTTTCCACACTTTGACTTTCAGAGCTCTAACAAGTGGCTTTTACCCTGTGGCATGTGATTAAAGACTTTATGGTCACTGCCTTCCAGACCTGGGACTTGTACCGACAGTTTGTAATTTACCTTTGAAGGTGAGCTCCGGCCAGTGAATGGCTTCAAACCACACAGGTGTCCACATCCTGGGACTCCACCTACAATTTTCTGATCTACTCTTCATCCTCAGTAATTTATTGAAACTTCAGCTCATTTATCTTTGCACAGGTCTCGAATTGGATTAGTAGGGACATGTCTGCTATTTCTTTGATTTCAGACTACTTGTTTATCTTTTGATTGCAGCTAATTGACTGTCTTAAAGACTGTGTTGTAAGCCAAGATGGTTGAAGAACACATGTAAATGCCAGGACCTAGGAGCCAACCATAGGAGGATGACAAGCTTGAGGCTAGCCTAGGCCATGTGAACAAACCTGTCTCTAAAACAAAAGAAAAGTCCTATTGCCAGTGGGAGTGTTGATCTTTCTAGTTGTGTGTGCATCAAGAGAAGCAGAAACATCTGAGTAGATTTTCCTGTTTGTGAATGTTAAACTATTTTTTTTTTTCTTTTTCAGGAATGTGGCAGAATGCCGTGAGTGAGAAGCAGGAGGCAGAAGCTGATGTAGAGGCCAAGGAAGGGTATTGCTTACTGGCTTGCCGCCAATGGCTTGCTCAGCCTGTTTTCCTATAGAACCCAGGACGGATGACCCAGGGATGGCACCATATACAATGGCTTGAGTCCTCCCACATCAATCATATAAGCATCCTTGCTTACTTACACTGCTAAGGTTATCTGAAACAGCCTTAAGGAACTAAATCTGTTCTGTTGGAGGGGCCATAGCAAAACTGAAGCCATAGCAATTTCTGTGAGAACAATCAGTCATTTTATGCCTTTATCAAAAACAGAATATAATGGCAATTGCTAGGTGTGGGGAAGAAATCTCATGGGGGGGGGGGGTGTCCAGCAGCAGGTCCGGAGTGCTTCCCACACCTCTGACCAGGGGTCCCACATTCACACAGCCGCCTTGGGCTGGTGGTTGCTGCGGTGGCTGCGGTTCCAGGTTCCAAAGGCTGGGAATCTGGCGGCGAGACCAGGGGACACGTGGAGTCCGGTTTTCCAAAGCTTTATTGTTCATGGCATGTTGAGTGGGTATAGATGGTATGTGCTTCCCTGCCAAAAGCCAGGGGAGCCAGACTTTTATGGGGGGGGGAAAGGGGAGGGAATAACTTAATTAGCTACGCCCCTGGCCTTTTGATAACTCATTAATATTTAAATCTCTGGAGGTGGAGACTTGTTAGTCACACCCTCTACCAGTGTCCTATGTGATTGATGGGCACAGGTTAAATGGAGTTACCTCATCCAAGGCCCAACAGCTAGGATCAATACAGGTATAGTTTCCAGGAGACAATGACATTGGCAAGCTGTACAGGGTATACAAGATTAACGTGGAAGATCAATTGTCCTGTCAAGCTTTTATGTTTTCTTGACTTCCAAGTGAGCATACAGTGAAATACAAAGGAGTCCAAATCCCTCACTTCCTGAAGGAGTACATTGGTTTTTCAGGACCTGGAAGGTATGTTGGGCCCCAGGAGCTGTGAATGCTAACTGGAAAAACCTATGAGGGGCTGGAGAGATGGCTCAGCGGTTAAGAGCACTGCCTGCTCTTCCAGAGGTCCTGAGTTCAATTCCCAGCAACCACATGGTGACTCACAACCATCTGTAATGGGATCCGATGCCCTCTTCTGGTGTGTGTCTGAAGACAGCTACAATGTACTCATATAAATAAAAATAAATAAATCGTTAAAAAAACAAAACTATGAGCATGCCTCTCAAGGAAGCTAAGAGAGACTAATTCCATGGTTCCCTGAAAATCACTAATTACTCTCAATGGCTGCAGTACTTGGGAAAGTGGGCCCTGTGCCTCAATCGGGGAGCTGTGTCTGAGGGCATGAGAACAAGAGGGCTAACCCTGCTTCTTGCCCATAGCAGCAATGGATAGCCTAGCCAGTGTAGTGCTGGAAAGCTTACTCTGGTGCTGTAGCTGTGGGAAAGTCAACAGACTGCACAGCTTGGCTACCACCTAGGCGTAGGTCGAGGACTTTGTTTGGGTCCAGCATAAAATCTACGTCATCTGTGAACTATTGAAGCACACAAAGGGTCAGTCCTGCTGATGCAAAGCTGCAGCATTTCCATGACACAGAGCAATACCAGAATAACCAGTACTCCTGGTGAGAATCCAATAGTAATGGCGTGACAGAAGCCAGAGACCTCAAATCAGATCAATGATGCATTAAAATGTACATTTGCAATTGAAGTTCTATGGTGCGACACACAAAGCTCCCACAAAGAGATGCTTCGCATACTTTTTTTTTTCAGTTTGTGTGCGTTTTATTTTCTCTGGGGAGGCAAAGTTGCAAGGGAGGATAGTAGACAGCAGGGGATAAGTAGATGAATGGGACTGCGGTGCATGATGTAAAACTCACAACGAATCAGTAAGAAGTTTAACACAAATTCCCTACAGCCTGATCTTATGGAAGCATTTTCTTCTTCTCAGATGACTTTAGCTTGTGTCAAGCTGACAAAAAAACTTATCCAGCACATACTGCATGTTGAGTATGGCTTTTATGCAAATAGTTTTACTTTTTTTTCAGTGACCATTTGTTTTAATTATAAATCTCTGCGGGAGCATGAGAACTTCCTTCAGCCTTTCTCCCTTCCTAGAGATGTCCCCACAGATTTGCTCACAGGTGTGCTCAGTTGGTAAAGTACTCATGCTACAAGCCCAAGTAGATGAAATCAATACTCAGAGTTAACATAATAATGTATGATATAACAGTATACAGTTGTAATCAGAGTGTTTGGGAGGTGGAGAGAGCAGGATATCTGAGACTGAGCAGCCAGTCTATCTCAATTAGTAAGCTATAAAAGATACCTCTTCACAAAAGATGTGCCTGGTTCCTGAGGATGATGCCTGAGATTGCTTTTTGTCCCACATGCATACTCTCACACAGGAACATACACAATATGTACACACACTCATACACACACATACACACACACACACATACACATACAACATAACAATTCAGAATAATGAAACGCGGTTTTAAAATTTGCACCTTTAAAGGTAACTTAGTCAGTCATGTGTCCAGATTACTTTTTCATGGAGTAATGTGGTTTAAATGATTGATCTTATCTATTTCAAAGACATTATTGTAAATCCTACATATGGTTATAATCCTCCAGCCAAAGTGAACTGTGAGGTGAATCACTCAGTAAGATACTATTAAAATATTTTCTGGGCTAGAGAGATAGTTCAATGGTTAGAAACACTCTATGTTCTTATTAGAACTAGATTCAACCTCTACCCACATGGCAGGTCACACCTGTCAATAACTCCAGTGACCTCACATCAATTCACATGAAATGAAAGGAAATAAATTAATTTTAAAAAAGAAAATATTTTTTATCATATTCAAGATTAACTCTGAAGACTGCCAATGTTCACACATAGTCTATTGTGATAAATATTACCAGTCATTGTGCATAGGGGCCATGATATGTGTAATTAGAAATACATTCTGGCACAACACAGTGATGCTGGGGTTTCAAAAACTACTGATATCACCAAATATAACCAATAAACTATGTAGCAGCATTTAATGACACAGAAACACAATAAGAGTTGACATTTAAACTTAGTTATACCACTTATAAGTAGTATGATCTTGCATAATTCATGTAAATCTTCTTGGCCAAAGCTTATCTGTAAAAAGCATCTAGTCCTTCAGATATATTTTGTAGGAACTCCCATCTCTAAATTTCTTTATTTCAGTCCAAATTTTTCTAAATCCTTCATTGTTGCAATAGTTGATTGTTAGATATATTGTCAAACAAGTGTGACTAGTTTTAAAATAAAATTAAGTATTCACTCATTGTGGCCCGAGCTGCCCCACCCTTGGGGGCCAGAAATGATAGAGCCTGTGCTGCCCCAAGGTGCTCAGGTCCATGGGTCAGGGTCCAGCAAGAGAGAGAGGACGGACGGGAAGAATGGAGGCCAGACAGACTGTGATTCAATCCTGTTTATTCTTCAGTCTCTCTTCCTAGTCCAAGTCCCAAGTCTTGAGCTCCTAGTCCCTAGTTCCTAGTCCCTAGTGCCTCCAAGTTCCAAGTTACTTCTTCCAAGTGCTAAGTGCCTAATGTCTAATTCTAAGTTCTTCCTCCAAGTGCCAAGTGCCTAATACCTAATAATAATTTCTTCTGAGCTCTCTAGTCCAAGTGTCTGTCTTCTTCCTCAATGCCTAATTCCTACTCCAAGTTGTACTCCAAGTTGTACTCTCTAACCTAATTCCTAGTTCCAAGTTGTACTGAACTCTTCTGTCTGCCTCTTGCCTTTTATAAGTCTCACTTCTAAGCCACACCTCTAAGTCACGCCTTTAAGTCATGCTCTTAGGCTTTGTCTCTAAATCTGATCTCTAAATCTCAGCTCTAAATCACAGCTTTAAGTCTCACACACCCAAGGTAAGATCCTGGGTATCTAAAGCAAGATGTTACCAGAGTGTGCTCAACTGTTGTAGGCTGATGTAATCAAGCTTCTTATCAGGGTATATGGCTCAAGATGGCTGCAAGGATGATAGAGGCCTTCTGTCGGCTCCCCACAGTTCATGGAAGTTACTAAAATTGCTGCATTCAATTTACGTATATAAACTTCCACTATTAAACATGCTATTTTTCAGAAGACTACAAGGAGTGTCTGTGTGAAGACAAGAACAAATTCTAGAATATAAATTAACAAACTTTGTAACTGGATTTTTTTTGGAATAATGAAGTTAGGCCTGCCTTGAACTCAAATTTCAAGTTCTTCTCCAACTTTCTTCCTTTAATATAATAAATTTGGAGAGCATAGTACCAGGCACCAGAATAGGTGTTTTCTCTTTAGGTTTAGCTAGTATTGCTCTACTAAAAAGTCATAGGTTCAAGAAATCCTTAGATCTGTGTTTATATCAAACTTAAAATATACATGTGTCACACAAGAAAGAATACAGGTTTGTAGAAGAAAGGTAAGTTTCTTTATTTTTTTTCAGTGTTATCAATCACTCATTGAGTGGTTAGCTGAAAGAAATTGCTTGCTATTATCTGATTGTAAGCCAATGAGGTTCCTTTGTCATAGTGTCTTGTGTTAGCTTAAACAGCATGGTGGGAATGAATAGCCCTGTGTAATTGATGGCAGTGCTCACTGCAAGTTTGCAGTTAGTGTTTTTGTAATCTTAAGTCCGTTTATTCTATGCTTATTTGATTTTTGTTCCCAGACACTGCACATTTCTGGACTGAGTCTGAGCTGTTCTTTCTAATACAGCCTTATAAACAAGGAATGAGGGGATATGCAATACTCCTGCATTGATCTGAAGTTTCTGAATTACTGTGTGGAATTTTTGGCAAACTGCAAAGCCTTTGAGCAAAAGGATGGATTTCAGATCAGTCTTCCATTTCCTAATTTGTCTTCTTACTAGAGACAAAACCATGTGGATAAAATTAGGAAATTTAGACTATTAGAGCATGGCACTGTTCTGGAACAGAAAACATGGTATATTGTAGACGCTCCTCTTAGATGTGATATTGGCCAGGAGCCTTGCTGAAATTAAAGTGGAAAAGCCCAGTCAAATCCATAGTCATCTGATGAATCTCTACTCTTCGTCTGTTCTTTATACATTCACTCATCTTTCCTTCCTCAGCTCCCCACACTCCTCTGTCTCATAATATGCCTTGTTTAGAGATAGAGTCTTTTATAGAAGTAATAATATATGAATGATGTCATAAGAGTGGTCTCCAATATGAGATTGGTATTTATTTTAAAAAGGGACATTGGAGACAGACACTATGTTGAAAGGCACCTGACCATGAAAGCTGGGATAGAGATGACTTGTCCAGAGCCAGGGAATGTCAGAAATCACCAGAAATGCACCAAGGCTTAGGCAAGAGTTGTAGACCTCAGAACTGAACAGAAGCTTCCAGTGCTTTGATTACAAGGTTTTAGCTAACACTCTTATGTCATGAATTTTTAATGAAAATATTGCTTTGCTGTTCTGAGTTGCAGCTGTTCTAGAAAACTGGTGTATCATCACCATGACACTTATGCAATGTACTTGTTATATATGCAGAAGGGTTTTCTCCCTGTTTATAATATACCCATATATTATCAATATAACTATATGAAATCACACACACACATATGCAAATATATGAAAATACCCAGAAAATTTGTATCAGTTGTAGAAAACAAGTCAGAGATAATTGATTGGATTTATTTTTATCACTTTAACTTTGAAAATAGAAAAAACAAAGTGATCTTGCTGTTAAGAGTTAATTGTAGTTGTGTTGCTTAATTAAAGGACATTCTGAGATATACTGTTTTGTGATTTTATCATTGTGTTAAGATCCTACATTGTCCTTTTACAATCCTTTCTGGAATATACTGGTCACTCAGTATGGGATCTTGATAAAAGAGATGTAAAAGGCAGGACAAGAATTGGTTGGCTCCTGGCATAGCCGTATACGTGTGACAGTAAATATTTAATACATTTTAGTTCCTTGTATCAATGTACTCTATATATTTTGGGGTGTTAACTTAACCTAGAAAATAATCCAAAGAAGTATGTTAAGATGCGTGACAAATCTAGTAGTCTAAACATAGTCATATTGTAAGTAGCCTAGAAATTCACACCTGATACATCAAAAGGATTATGAAATATGACATAGAATCCTTCTCTTCTCACACTTGCTCTCTTTTCTGTCTGTCTCACCATCTCTTTCTTACCTCATGTATACAGAAAGATTATGTATAGAATATATTATACAGATACACATCTATATATATGGGTAAAGATGATCATGTGCCTTTGTATATGTGCATGCCTCGTATGTGTGTGTATGTGTGTGTGTGTGTCCTGGTTATTAACACAGAACACTTCAGACTTTATGATATGTATGATATTGGTTTCAAGACTGTCTTTCATTCTAATAATTATCTTTGAATCTGGTTCCAGATGTAGGGCTTTTAAATCACTTGGAATTTCTAGTGTGACATTCTTGTGTGGTAACTCTTGATGGGACCTTGACCACTGGTAAAGATCAAGCCATAAGTACAAGAAGCTTGGGATATACTGTTCTACAAAGAAACTACAGGCAATGTAACTGAACTAAAAAATCAAGTCTGCAAGTATAGGAGTTTGTTCCCTTGAGTTGATGACTATAATTTTGGGCTAAGAAAGTTGTTTCACCTAGATTCTTTGGGTCAGAAGTTCTTATATTTGGAACTCTTCCAGATTTTGCTCCGTGAAATTTGCTACTGGCTGTTCATCTGGATTACGTACACTAAGTCTTTATCATATATGAGTAAGTAATTGTTTCCTTGATTTCTGTGATTCATCATAGAAAAATTGCTGAACATTACAAGATTTGTTGTAAAGATAAATCTGTAGACAAACTGGGGAAAGTTTAGATAATCTGACTGGCCACTGTTTAGTATTACTGTGTGAAGTGGGATTCAGTACTCTGAATCTAAGTGTTTAACTTCAGGTACTTTGTGTCATAATAAAATTGTAAGATACCCAAATGGGACCCAGGTTGTTGGAGAACTTATTAACATACAAAATCACATATTTAGTGTAAAACTGTTTTAATGAAGTATGGAATACTATGTTTAATTCCCACTCAGTAATTTATGGATATAACTATTAACTGTGTTTTAATCTACATGTTTACCCTCAATATCCTGTTCTTGGGACTGTTTAGAAACAGTGGCTTTATACTAGATCCTGACTCTGTTTCCCGGATAAGAGGCATAATGATTACCCCATTGCTTTTTTCGTTTTCCTCACTTCTCTTTGATGATCTGATTTTGTACTTAACTCTGAAAAATGTTCTGAAAACATTGTCAAGTGAAGAATTTATTCTTCTTGTCACGTGTATCAGATCTCTTTCTGCTACATTTCTCTTCAGTTTGAATTTACAAAACAGCATTGTTGGAGAATCCATGAAAGAAACAAACATTAAGAGGTGTTGAGAAAACACTAAGAGGTGTTGACAGTGGCTTGAAAACAGTAGTAATGATGAAGATGAGCTAAAGTTTCTGTTCTCCTGATATTAAGATTTTTAAAAATTGAGCAGAATATAATCAGTACAATTCATTTTAATACTCACTTTTTTACATGTGTCTGTAATTTTCTTTTACATTTCCAGTCTGCTTTAGAAAATGCTTCTGATTCTTTCTGTTTCTATAAAAAAAGTCAATAAACACATTGGTCTTTTTAAAAAAAAAAAAAGCAAAAATGAGAGAAGCTAGGATAAAACATAAGCCAATTACTCAAAGAAATCAACCATCATCAGAAAAGCTTCCCTTTGCAGCAGGTGGGAACAAATACGGAGACTCACAAATGGATACCTTAGTTACAGCTTCTGGGCTAGGGATGCAACTGTATGTTCATTTCCCCCCTCAGTACTTAAGTGAACACTCAGTCTTAAAAGGATATCTCCATTAAATGCTTCCTCTCAGGGTTCAGGGAGCTCTGAGGAAAAGGGACAGAAAGTGTAGGAGCCAGAGGGATAGAAGACACCAAGAAAAAAAAGAGGCTTTCCTAATACACCAGTGCGGATGCCCACATGAACTCAAAGAGCCTGAGACAGAATGCATAGGAGCTGCAGAGTCTGGGCCAGGTGGTGTCTAGTGCTGCAAGGAGAAGTGGATATAACTTCCATCCTTAACTCAATTGATAATTATGTGCAAAGAAAAACTTAGTATGGGAAAGCTCCATAGCCAACAACGGATGACCAACATAAATTAAGTGGTATTTTTGAAGGTTTGTGATCTCACAATAATTTGGGTGGTGATGTCATTCCTTTTAGGCTCTGCCCCACAGTTACCTGACAACAGCCAGCTATGCTTGGTTAACTATAAAAAGGGCTGTTTTTCCCCTCCTAACTCTCTTACTTTCTGACCCTCCTCTTCCTGCCCCTTTCTCATATTACCCTTGCCCCTTTCTCTCCACATGTTCCTACCCCCTGTCTCTCTCTCTCTCTCTTTGTCTCTCTCTCTGTCTCTCTCTCCTCTTTCTCTGTCTCTATCCACTTCCCAACTCCTCTTCCCATGCCCTAAATAAATAGCCTCAATTCACGTCTTACCTTCTGCTGTCAAATATCAGAATATTTGCTTTCAAGGCAGAGTTACTCTTTAAAGACACTGTAAATTCCTGAGTTTTAAAATATCATTCTTTTAATTCCAGAAATATAATGTATCCTCTATGCATTTTCTATAACTGCTCATTTGAGTTAAGCATCTAAGTTCCTGGACTTGGTGAGAATGCCTTCTAGGATGTGCTTTATATTTTTCCGCCAATGATAGAAAGCAGATGTCTTTCATTAAAACTTTTAGTAAAGGCTTGATGTTCACTCTCAAGAATGTTATTATTCTTACAATAGGAGAATGCACCATTTGTGTTTCTGTAAGAAATCTTTTCTTTGTTTATCTCAGCCATTGTTTGAGATGCTGTTCTTTTGACAAAAACTAACATTCTTCCTTCCAGCTTCAACAACATAGAACATGAATATCTCATTTGAAAATCAAGCTCAGTTTCCTTACATTTGCCTTTGTTCTTCTCTGATTAGGGGAGTGTAGTTAGTAATTTTTCCACATCAGATATAGTAAGTGAGAATCAATATACTTGGACTACTTAATTCTATAGCGTGGTTCATCCAAATGATTAGCCAGTTGGATCCCAAGTGTGTAATAGTCAATGAGTGCCGTGTTCTTAAGAAAGCCCCACTGTAAATTTCCATTTTGTTCTAATTGAAGAGGAAAACATTTCCTAGAACCCCTCCCAATTTGCTGATTGGATACATTTAGTAGTAATCCTGAGGTAGTGCTTATTTCCTGATGCTCTTAAATATGACTGAGGGCTAGCTACAGAAAGGTGGGATATCTTGCTGCATCTTTATTCCCATTCCCCTTCTTCAAAAATTATGTGTATACAAGGTAGTTGGTTGCAAGTCAAAAGTGTCAGTTGGTTGCTTTCACAGTAGTCCTGGTAGCACTCCTTCTAAAAGGCTGCTCAGTGCTGTATTATTCATGGAGATGGTCCAGGAGGCTCAATACTTTCTACAAGCTTACTCTTTCAGTGCTTATAATGGGTCCCTAAGTGCTTAACTCTCCGTATTGTATCAAATGTCTTACTGCTTAACATACTCAAAGTGGTTTCGATTTCTTTCTTGATCCTTGATAGATGCACCAATTTGGAGAGACCTGATACTAATGACATAATAAATAGTGGGATTTCATCTATTTGAGGGAGTACCATCCGCAAGATTAATAACACAGAATGGAATGCATGCTCAATATAAATTTATTTATTAGAAAAACATCACATTCCAAATGCATTAGCAAAAGGAAGAGAATTAAGATCTAAAATGGAACTCTGAGCTTCTGTTTATTTTGAAAGAGCTTAGTCAAATTAAATAGATTTAGGAGCCAGGAAAGAGATGGCACTAAAATTTCAGGTCCCCTAAGTGAATCTGAAAACATAAAACATGGCTTTCTTAAAAAGAGGTATTTGGATTTTATCTAACTTCAATTAAAAATTTGAAAAGGAAACCATACCTAACCAGTTTAATGTGTTCACACTCATTTCTGTCTTATATTCAAAGGCCTTCAACCTGCATCATGCTAGGATGAGAAGATGTATGCCTCACATCAAAAACCCAAGTCTTTTTCCAATGGATTTACATAAGTTAGGTTTAGAGGGCTACTAGAGAAGAAAATTCTATCCGTCAATAAATTCAGATATCATCTGTCAGTCAACAAGTGCAGATGCCACATTCTAAGTAATAATTCAATCAATTCTCAGAATCATAGGCAACAGAAATGACATCAGAACAATAAACAGATTGACCCTAAATAACAAGTATAACTGACAGCCCAGGCACTTGGAGGTAAAGCTGAGTTTAGAACATCACAAATGCACAAATATTTTATACTTTAAACATTGACACAATGTTTTGTAGTTTTGTACTTTTTTCAACATAGTTCTGTAGTTCTCAAGAATGAACTTTGTACCTCACAACATTATGTTATTAAGTCAAAGGATTTGACATCCTGAGAAAAGCTAAAATCTCCCAACGATACTATATGCCTTTCTTTCTTTTTAAAAAATTGGGTATTATATTTACATTTTAGATTTTATCCCATTATCCCACTTCCCACCACCACCCAGAAACCTCCTATCACCCCCTCATACTTCTATGAAGCTGTGCCCCCACCTTCCTCCCACCCCCATTGCCCCCTCCCTACCCTCACATTTCCCCCCCATTCTGTGTTTGTCCGTCATGGGACCAAGAATCTCCTCTGCCACCTATGCCCAAAAAGGCCATCCTCCCCTACATATACAGCAGGACTCATGGGTCCCTCCCTATGTGCTCCCAGGCTGGTGGTTTAGACCCTGGAGAGAGTTCTGGTTCGTTGGTATTGTTGTTTTCCTCATGGGGTCATAAACCCTTTCTGCTCCTTCAGTCTTCTCTCTAACTTCTCCATTGGGAAACCCTTGATCATATCAGTGGTTAGCTGTGAGCATCGTCCTCTGAATGTGTCAGTTTCTGACAGACCTCTAAGGAGACAGCTATATCATGTTCTTGTCAGCATGCACTTCCAGCCATCCACATCAGTGTCTAGCTTAGGTGACTGTGCATGGTATGGATACCCAGGTGGAATGGTCTCCAGATGGCCCCTCCTTCAGTTTCTGTCCCACATTTTGTTTCCATATTTGCTCCCTTGAGTATTTTTGTTACTCCTTATATACCCAGAAGATGCTCCAGTGTATAACAAGGACATATGCTCCACTATGTTCATAGCAGCCTTATTTATAATAGCCAGAAGCTGGAAAGAACCCAGACATCCCTCAACAGAGGAATGAATACAAAAAATGTGGTACATTTACACAACGGGGTATTACTCAGCTATTAAAAATAAGGAATTCAAGAAATTCTTAGGTAAATGGATAGAATGCCTTTCTTAATATTACCTCTTTGCTGATTTATTTTGAAAATAATCTTAAAATGATACTTCTGTCTTGTTATTTGGAATTCAGGCAAGAATTTAAAAAAATATATTCCTTGGTTTTGGTGAGTGAAGAAAAAGCTAACTTTAGCATTTTTTCCAATCATATTCTTTTATTTTTCCTAGATAAATGTGGATAAGCCCCATATTCACCAACAACCATTGATGGCATTAGAAATTCCAGATGATACGAAGATCTACTCTCATCGTCATTTGGGAATTAACTCTGACTGTTGAAACTGGCTACAGGACTATGTCATTGTTTATAGATTTGTCTTCTAAATGGTACTTTGAATGATATAGAAATTTATAAATTATAACACACGAATCCTATATAGATCATTTATAAATGCACTTTTAAATGAAACCAAATGTCTGTATACAATGCAAAAGAAATCACAGTGTCAATAAACTTTACATCATTCTGAATACAAATCATTTAGGGAAGGAACTGAGACAAAGATGAAAATGTTAAACAATTTTTTCATACATTTTGAAAGCAACTAGCATAGAGAAAGAGATGTTGAAGTGTTGGAAGCTGGATTATATATGGAAAAGTGTTTTCTGCTGCTCCGGCTTCATTAAACATAACTTCTATGCTAAATTGTTTACAGTTTTAAAGGTGTATGAGTGTTCTGCTGTTTTGTTTGTTTACTCCCGTTTTTCTCTGAACGCTCTACTGTCACTAATAACCTGTTTACCTTATACTCTTGAAAAGAAATTAAAATAAATATTCCATATTGGAATTTTTAGTATCTGTTGTCAGGCCACTTCAATAACTGCCAAAGAGGGTGGGAATGAATACATTCTAAAATATTTCACTTCCATTGGCCTGGAAAGTTCTTTTGAGATGGAATTGAAAGCTCTAGTGGTTGCTGTTATGTCACCGGGGTGACCTTCTACTCAGATGGGTTGAATGACTAATACATTAATTCCTGGAAGACAGACAAGAGGGATTTTAGCAGATATCAGTTCCAGGTGATGAAGTATTCCCCCTGCCTCCCCCGTGCACTCCCCCAAACACAGGTTCATGACAGCATCTACCCATTATTTCACATTTTTGTGGGGATTGTTTGCCAGGAATTGCTTTCACTTAAAAGGACAAAAATACAACAAAAGAAAAAATAGTCAGGCAAAAGAGTACAGATGTCATTTTCTCCCTTACTGTCTGTTCTTTGTCATCATTCATGGGATGATGGGATTAAGCAAATGCTTTTTCTTCTAAGTTAATATTTCTTCAGGAAAATTTATCATTTGGCATATGGCTTTGACTTTGCTTGTCAATTCTCAATCTTCTCAATTTCATCTTAAAACTAGTGTTTTGCATAACACACAAAAGAAAGCTGGTTTCTTAGACATCTTTCTACTAATAATTTCATAAACATCAGTTATCACTTCCTGATTCTTGTCCTTGTCATTACTTGGTCCCTTACAAGCTGCTGTTACCCTTTCTCTAATCTCACAAAGCTTCTCTTCTCCAAAGTCAACAGTGCATTCCTAGTGAACAGCCAAAATACTCAATTTGTCAATTTCCTTTTTTAAATGTTTACCTCATTAGAGTTTAGCTTATTCTACATTAATTTAGATGCTCCATAATTTTTATATTTATATTCTTCCTCTATTTCTTTTCCTAGCACATTTCTCCTAACCCATTCCATGAAAATATGTATTTCTTTATGTTTTTTATGTACCTTATCATAAGCTATCTATTCTAACATTCTTAAGCAATTCTAGCATATCTGAAAAAAATATGTAGTTCAGAATAAACATGAGAAATAATAAATAATAAATAAAGCATGAGAAAATTCTAAGTAGCAGAGGTTTTGTCAATTTGACTTTTATATAAAGGAAATTAATGAGGGCAGTGTATACATCTATGTTGATACCCAACAAGGTTATGTGGACAATTCTGTACTCTCTGCCAATACCTGAAATGTCAATGGTTGATTTTTCCCAGAGCTTTCACTTGAGAAGCTAATGAAATGGCACCTTGGTTTCTGCTTCTTGGCAACTTGAGAAGTAAAATAGACATGGAGTGGAGAACTCCATATCAACAATAGGAAATAAGAGGAAGGAATGTACAGACCCTGGAAAAAGCCATAGGAGAGAAACAAGAAAGAAAGATGGAGAGAACATGTTAAACATTGAAAGAAAGGTTTTGTTTTGTTCTATTATGGTTTGTTTGTTCTTCTTTTTGTTTGTTTGTCTAGCAAATGTTGAACATGTTAGCCAGGATTTCAGACGCGGACCTACACTGACATTTTCAAGGACACTAAAACATCAAATTAATATTATAAAAAGCAAGGATTCAATAGCTAGCCTTGAAATGTAAGTCACTCTTTCACCTATTTTCTTAATGTGTTTAGTGTTTCTGTAAGTTATCTACTAAATGGAAATGTTAATAATGACAATAGTATCCTAGGATTATTTGAAAATCAAAGATGCTCAAATGCAGAAAATTATTAGAAATGAGTACATATTCTACAGAAAATCTGAAACATTTCTCCCTTCAAGCAGAGTGGAGTAACTCATCCATGACTCTAGCACTCTAGAAACCCAGGCAGAAGGACTGCCACAAGTTTGATTTTAGCCAAAGCTCTGCAGTAAGAACCTATTTTGTTTGGCTTTGTTTTATTATAGACAACAACAATAGCAAGAAAAGAAGCACATTATATACAGTTTTTTTGATATTGTGGAATAATGACATCAAGTGGAAGCATGTACTTCATGCTCAGAAGGCTAGCCTAAGGTCTTGCTTAAAGCCCATATTCTGTTCCTGATTGAACAGACAATTATGGTGTAGACACTTTGTCTACCAGGCATGGTTACAAAATATTTCCTGCAAGCCACTACTAAGCTTGATGTATATGTTTCTAGGTAGGCTGGGATCTTTATAACCCTTATTTGAAAATTCTGGAACTCATCACTAGTGAAGGGACCCAAATATAGATGACAAATGACTGACATTCATGTTAAACCTGTGTATCAATTTTGGCTGTGAAAAAAATTAGCTTTTCATGGATTGGGAATAGAATACTGTACCTGACACACTAAAATGCCTGGATCTTGAATTGTCATCAGGACTAAATAATACTGTCTAGGTATAAATTACTCTCCAATATTATGTTCATGCATCAATGATTTTCAACAAATCCATAAGTACAAGTCCAATTTAGCCAAATTCCACCTTCACTGTCAAGTCACATCCCTTTGGCTTTTAATACAGATTAATCAGATTTGTATAAATTTGTTCTTTGTATAAAATTGTCATACAGAGTTATAGTAATCAATAAATATAACCCTGTGGATAGAAACAAATTATACTAAGAGATAATTTAATAATTCGTACAAATTAAACATGTGATGAGATTAAGGTGTGCCTGCGGCACAACTGTATGGCTTCACATGCTCAAGAAAACTCAGTTTTCCTAAATAGCACATGTGAGCTGGTATGGAGGTTGACAAGGTTCCAAATCCACCCCTACACCCTATAAATTGCCTTTGACTAATTGATTTAATAAAATTCGCTCACAGGCTGGAGTATATTATTGGGCAATGATTGGGTTAAATATTATTTTAATGTGTTAGAATTGTCCTTCAAAACATTGGAATATAAGACATGTAACAGAAATGCACATATCTTATTTTTAAATATTAATTTTAATCTAATAGTAATAAAAAGAATGTCCCCAAATATGACAAAGATAAATTTAACAGTGGAAACAAAAAAAAATGTCTCAGAGAAGTGAGTGACTTTCCAATAACACAATTAACTTTTCAGAGTTAAAAATTAATGTTGAAAATGAGGTAATTATACTATTTTACAAACCTTTAAATAACTCACAATTCTCTTGGTGACTAATTTTTCTCCTATTTCATTAATTCTAGATGCTATTCGGTGTGAATGGGTATGTGTTCTGAGTTTTGAGTTCTTAATTAGGGTTTCTACTTTTAGAAATCCATTTAAGCTTTAATGAAATTAAATCATTTGGTAGTATAACACTGCTAAATTGTATTCACACATAAATTATAGATTGGGCACACCTGTTGTTTCCAACAGCACATTCACAAGTAGAATTGGGTAATTTCAATAATTAAAATTAAGCTACACTCTCACATGTAAATAGACATTTGAAAATGAAAATGGTAGACCACAATAATTCATTATAAACAAGATTTTTTTTTTTTTTTTTTTTGCAATTCAAAATTTAGCTTGGCAAAACTCCAAATTCCCTGTATTGGCTGGATTTTAAATTTTCAACTGATGACAATATTATTTCTCATTAAAATGTACTATTGCTCGTTCTGAAAATTTGGCTTTAGGTTATCACATATGTATGTTTGTTTCTTGTGCAGAACACAAGAACAGTGCTATGAGGCAGGCACTATTCACGTCACACATACACCAGCACACTTGTCTCGCCAATTTGGTAAGTGCTGGCAGGTTTGTTTCTGGTCAGAAGAGGAATTGAGTTTTCTCTGAATTAAATGGGGAGACTTTTTCATGTAAGTTTTTCTGCTTTGAAATGGTGTCTTTTAAAAACCAGAAAGAAATTAATAAATTCAAAGAAATGTTATTTGCTTGAATTTGAAATACATTTTAAAATGAGGTGAATATAAATAAAGACGGCATGAAAACTAAACAAATATAAATGCCAAAATCCACCCCTCCTCATAAAGCCTGTACTCTTATTTCAGTCATTAAGTCATCTCCAGTGGCATAGTAGCTGATGCCACTGCAGGCCTAATATTTATGTCAAACATAAACAATGCACTGAATTTAATGATTACCTAGTACTAACAATAGAAACATTTTATTGCTAATCTGTGCACATGTAATCAATAGTAAAATCTCAATTATTTAGAGAAAATCAAATGGGTGTGTTCTTTATGATAACTTCATTAGTTATTTCTCTAAGTCACAAATGACAGTTTAATAAAACTTTCTAAGAACAAGGAGATGTCAAATAAGTGAAAATATCAAGAAATAAAACAAAGAAACTCTCAGATAATAAATTTTTTGAGAAAACATCTCTACCCCTACTCAGTTGAAGATATTTCCACAGTGATAGTAAGTTCTAATGAACTAGAATTTTACTAGTAAGTCATGATGCAAAGAAAGTGCTCTAGTGGATGGAGCTGTTGTTACGAATGGCATACTCATAGATGAGTTCAATATCTAAAATTACAAACCCAGTCATTTGATACATTAGAAAAATGATTTCACATTGGACTGCTTATGTTTGCTCAGATATCTTATTTCTCTTCATAAACTGTATCTTGGCGTCAGAACCATGTCCAAATTATAAGTGGACCCTTAATGGTAACCCACACCCCTCGTTCCCTTTTGTACTCAATATCTATTACATAAATGTAACAATATGAAAATAGGATACCTGGACTACTTACACTAGCAAAGCTATGCCATTGTTATTCACAAACAAGATAACTGAAAGTGGGGAAAAAAGAATATGAACATTTTGCTGTGTATTATCTGGATTCACAGCAATAAATTAGAACTAAATTTTTTAAAAGATTGCAATAATAAATTTCAAAAACATATACAAGCAAGAAAATTAAATATTGAAAAATACACTGAGAAGAAAATGTCATTTTCTACTTTAAGATACAGCTGAAGCTAGAAGTCTTTCATGTGCTGCACTTTTATTCATAAAGACAGACAGGAAATATCTTGTCATATAATCGATGATATACTGAGAAGTTTCTTCTCCTAACCCAAGGATACAGTGAGAATTATTGAGCCATTTTTCTTCTTACTATATACCTCTGCCAAGAAAATAGTCCTGCAAAATCTAGTGATCTTAAGGGAGTTCTCGCTTGGGCCAGTTTTGTGGTGAATGAAACACATCATAAATACATTCCTACATTAAAAAGTGAGGATGCAAATTCAGAGCAGGTGAGTGGCTCTGGGAGGGTGAAATTCAGTCCAATTGACTTTCACTTGAACCTGGGATTATATAAACTTCTAAATCTCTTTTTGGAATTTAAAATGGTCGTTTAGGTCTGCAATCTCCCTAGCTTATGCGGGTGCTGTTTTTGGATGCCTTTGTTGCTCACTTAGTCATTAATTCAGAGAAGTCTTTATAGTATTCACAAAAACATGAAACCAGACAGTCTTCTCTTTTACTATATACCTCTTACTATTTTTTATAGTAAGAAGTATATACTAAGAAAATACTCTAAAGTATTTTCTGCTGATGTTCCATTGACTTTACTTATAAAACAAACAAATAAATCAATAACAATAAAAGACATGAAACTCACTAGCTAACTTTGAAAAATTCATCACTGAATTTGTAAGTAAAGTTAGTGTATAGAGATTGTAAAAAGGTGACAGTGCCTCTCATGCTGACAAAGATTGAGTGCGTATCTGGCATAACCTTCTAGAAAAAGGGTGTGCATACTTAGCTGTGTGTGTCTGGGTTGACTTGAGACTAGTGATTCATTCTGGAACTTTTAAATAAGCAATTTTGTCATTTACTTACTGACTTTATATAACAATGAATTATTTACAATCGAGTGATTAAAATGGACAACATAATGAAAAGCTTTCCATTTGGCTTTTCTCATTTGGCCACTGGATTTTACAGTCTACATGAAATCACGTCCTCATGTATTAAATGGGTAGTTAACATGCCTGACAAAATTAAGGTAATTTTATCATATACATACACACATACATACATACATACATACTACAAACATATATATATATATATATATATATGTGTGTGTGTGTGTGTGTGTGTGTGTATGTCATATATTTATATATGACAATAATATATATTATATATTATATATAATTTAAAAGTGTAATTGTTATTAAGTATGTAAACTTGCAGATAATTCTTTGTGTGAGGGTAAGAGATTACATTTAAAGACTTATCTTCTCATACCTCAGAGAGTAATATTCAACGGAGTAATTTTTTTTGAAATTTTTAAAGAAATCCATAGGTCTTGCTGTTAGCCATCCAAAGAACTGAAATATCACCTTTGTTCTTTTGTCTTTACCTCTCTTCTTGAGTTTTAACTGAGTTAAAAGCACAAGATAATCAATGCAAATGAAAGAATTGTCCATTTTACATTGATGATAAATTTAATCATGGAAGATTTATGCATCCTGTTGTGGTTTTACCCAGAGTAAAGACAATAAAATTATTTCTGTCAGGATGACTGTATTAGTTTAATGGACCTATTAGTATAGCAGCATCAATTACTTCTTGGACGTCAATATATTGACTCCTTTTTACTAGAAGCATTAAATTCTCAAGAGACTCAGGTCCCCAAGCTGCATTCTGATAGATATATTCAAATTATTTTAAAATTATACTCTCACAAAGAATAAAAAACACTTTTATCAAGAAACCTGTAAATTTGAACTTTGAAAAATTCTGCCTAATCAATCATCTATCTATCTATCTATCTATCTATCTATTTATCTATCTATCTATCATCTTGTATCTTTTTGTTATGGTTGTTTACTAATACAACATCTGCTCTTAGACATACTTGTTTTAGTATAAAAAATCACATTATATATTGTAAAATCTTTTTACTATTTCCATACTGAGGTTCTTTTTAGATCTTGGCAATTGGGTAAAATAACACCATGAGGATGGTATATAAACATTGATATGATATGTCAATTTCAAGATTTTAGGTATGTATGTGGTGATCAGAGGGCTGGATCTTATGTAACTTTTATTTTTGTTTTCTTAAGAACACTTTTATTGTTTTCAAGTATTTTTCTAATTCTTCACTAGCACATGTGAATTTTATCTCACTAATGTATTTCAGCAGAATTTATCTAAAACATGGATTCATTATTTTGAAGTCAAGTTTTTTTATGATATTTAGGTATGGCTTATAAACAACTATGAAAAAAATTTGTTTCATAGCATTGCTTTTAAATATCTATGTAGTCTTATCAGAAAGCACTTGATGAAAAAATTTCTTCTGTCAAATGAGGTATTCATACATATGTCATCAGCACATGTGGTCTTACATCTTTTTGGTTATACCATTCTAAAAGGTGTTAGAACAGGGGTTCATTAGGGTTATTACTAACATTTATCTAGAACACTATATATTCTTTTGTGAGTCTTCTGTATATTTGTTTGTTTTCTTTTGGAAGTGTGCCACCAATCCTTTATAAACAGATGCATGCTTTTTTATTTAAAAATTAAATACAGGTGTTTTTAATTTGATGTGTTGTGTTTCAAAAGATTTCTTACGTACTGACATTTATATTAAGGATGAGGTCTGAAAAATGATAGATTACCATATATAATATTGAGAATTAATTAAGAAAATAGTGTTCATGGGAAAACAAAAGATATATAGAGAAGCCAGTGAACAGAATCTATGAGACACAGAAGTAAAGAAGCAGAGTATAAATGGTAGAAAAATAAGGAGCATAATATAGTTGAGAACTGTTAGGGAACTGGTAATAAATGAGATAAAATGAGAAAATATGCTCTAAATTATAAGTAGAAAATAATAGACAACTACAGACAACTGAAGTTGATATGCTTGCAGGCACCCAATGTATCAACACAAACATAATTTGCATATTAAAGCTGCTATTGACATTCAGGACCTGTTAGATTCTCCATGAGTCTGAAAAGGATATTTTTGAGATCATTTTTTTCTTTTCCTATTGAGACAAATATAATTGATGTGAGAGGCTAAATTCATACTGAAAAACATTTATTTTGACATATGGCAAATGGTGGAAAGTCAGATCCTCAATTTTCCAGTCTGACCTAACCCAGTAGTGACTGCAAAGCTCTGTTCTGGTGACTGTGTTATAAGTGGAAATCTGCTGCAAGGGCTTCTGGAAAAATCTTTTATACTTCAGATGGAAATGGAAAAATCCATCTGGAGAAACTTTCCCACCTACTTTATTCTTTTCAGGCATGATTTTTGGCGAGGTAACAGCCACCTTGGGCTCATAGAGCCCTAAGCTAATATGCCTGTGAATATGAAGCTGAAATGCAGATGGAACCAGGACCTGATGTCATGCAGATGCTAATTTTACCTAGAAATCTCTACACTTAAGCTCTCTCTCTCTCTCTCTCTCTCTATATATATATATATATATATATATATATATATATATATATATATGTATATATACATATGAATAATATATATATGCATTTATATGTAACATACATCAAAATTGAATTTGTATAGAGTTTTTCAGAAAATGAAAGCTGCGATAGTATGTTATCTGAAGATAATGATAAATAAGGGGTGCATACAAATGTTACTTAATTCTTAACCAAATGTTACTAAATGACACATTATAACTTAAATAGCAATAATAAATGATTCACATAGGACTTAATGTCACAGAAGGAAATAATTCTGTAGAATTGTCTATAATCATAAAAGTTAACAATAACATAAACAATAAACAGTAAAATAAAGTAAACAGTAAATGGGATGATATGAGTTTATTAATTTATGTGGACAATTTAAGTATCAGGAAATATCACACAACATTCATTTAAAATAATGTTGTAAACTTGAGAATTATAATTTTGGGCTTATACACAGTGACACTCAGGATGACTTTCATGGATATAAGCCCTGAAAGCTCACTGGGACAAGGTTTTATAGATAATGACAAGCGAGGTGTGTTTCTAGTATGGCAAGCATCTCATTGGAAGGGCTAATGTGGCCTTTAACATAATTGGCTGGTGCTGGTAGCCAAACCATAAACTTAACTTCTGTTTTCTTCCTGACTCGTGGTTGTTAGGCAGGGACACGCTTGTAACCAGGGGTGCAGATTTGTTAGGTGAATAACCTGGAGACACAGGTTTTGCTAGGGCAGCCTGGAAACTGGTGCTAGGGACCGGCCTGTTAGTTAACTTGAGTTCAAACTTAGGTCAGGTTCTCTAAGATGGAGTCTGAATCCTAAAAATATTGGTCTCTTAGTTCCACTTGAAATACCCAGAGAGCCCAGAAATTTAGGCAGGGGATACTTAGGAAGAGCATCAAAAGATGGGAGATAAAACACAGTAGTACACTGAGTTAAGAGCAGTACTAGAGCTAAAGTCCTTAGATTTGAGTGGGAGCTGGAAAGCAGGGTAAATAGGGAACATTGGCAGGAATAATTAACATTCGTGGTCCTTTGAAAAAGCCACATGGAAATCTGCAACTATAAAAACTTCATAAAATATAAATATATCTTTCTACTCATGCAGAGACTTTTATGGGTGAGACCATATTACAAGTAATTCCTCCTGCTACCTAATTAAGTCCTCAGTTCCAGAATTAGGTCACCTCTTGATGAAATGTTTGCCAATAGGTTTATAAAGACAGCCACCCCCCCATTGGACAATATTATAAGTAGTGGTTACCCTCCAAAAATTGACAGTAGGACCCTATTGCTGAAGACATCACATACTTGAATCACAGAACATGGAGACCTTAAGCTGGTACTCAACTGCAGGCTCCAGTTCTCTTGTCTACAATGTGCTGTGTGGGCTGTTAGAGAACTGTTACCTTCAATATCACCCAGATGTGAAGCCTTAAAGCCACAATGATTGATCTGACAAGTTCGGACCACTCTTTGAATGATAACATACATATCATTAGAGTACTCAAACAAATGGTTGGATCAATAGCCTGTTCCATGAGAAAATACCCATTCCTAAAAATATTATATTGGCCAATAACTTGTGGCTAGGTCCTAGTAGAGGATCAAATATCATTATTCTGTCTAATAGATATAGTATTAAAACCATTCCTCGTGACTTACTGCTATAATATACCCTTAGATTCGAGAGTCTCTCAGATCCCCAGAAAAAAAAAGCCTCTATTTGTTGTAGTAGAT
The DNA here is from genome assembly GCF_011762505.2 of Arvicanthis niloticus. NCBI lineage: Eukaryota > Metazoa > Chordata > Mammalia > Rodentia > Muridae > Arvicanthis > Arvicanthis niloticus. The sequence goes on along the minus strand of NC_047672.1, from coordinate 63,853,600 downwards.
GACAATTAATGCAGAGAACCCAAAACGTTTCAGCAGGAATATAAAAACAAACTGTCCAGTACTTGGCTGTGAGCCAAACATTTATATCTCATACCTAGGCCCAGCAAATTTTCTAGAAGTGGGCCAGAATGTTAGTAGATAACATCAAGAAAACTGTTTTCCAAGCACATGGAAAATAGACATATGAATTCACAATTATGTGACAACATGAATAGGAAATGAAAAAATTCCAGGTAGACAAATCTACAGTGCATAAGAGAAAGGCAAATATGTAATCCCACCACCATCTGAGAAGCTACTGGCATTTGGTAGCTATTGAGAGAGGAAAAGCTGATGTTTTGATAGTATGACTCCTGGTAGGCTGACCACACAACAGAGCAGGGTACGACCAAGACAAGTTAAGCATCAGAAACTGGAGAAAGAAGAAAAGAAAAGAAAGTAATAATCTCAAAGTTGAGTTGGAAGGAAAGGGAGGGTTGAGAGGGTGGTAAGTGAGGGAGTCGATGGGCAGTCATATATCCCAGTATATTACTGTAAAGTTTTTAAAGAATCAATAAAATAGCTTTAAAGCCTATGCAGGTACCATAATATCAAACTGTGAGAATGTATGTTCATTGTTTATATGAATTATACTTTTAAAAAGTGGGCAGTTAATTAGGCAATGAAGGTAATCTCTATGCATGAAGTTCCAGCCTTTACCCAAAGATACACAAAAATCTCTGTCTCTGTTCCTGTCTCTGTCTCTATCTCTCTTCCTCTCTCCCTCCTTCGCTTCCTCGTGCTTTATAATTTTTTCTCTATTCCTCGGTCCTTTATTCCCTCACTCTCTCTCCTTTTCCTCCATACTTATCCCATTCCTTCGCCCTTTGTCCTCATTCTCTTCCCCTTCTCCAACCTTTCCCTCCCATCATCCTTCTGGTCTTCTTGTCCTGTCCTAGTCCACTCCCTCTAGCCTCTTCTTCCTTCTCCTTTATGTACTCTCCAGTCTCCATTTTCTTCTTTCTTATCTTGCCTCCCTTCCTTCTTCCTTTCTTTTCCCCCTCTACTCCTTTTCTCTTCACCATCTTTGCCCCCTCTGACATCCACTATCCCTTCTCCTCCTTTCTCCTTTCCTTTTATGTTTTTGCCTCACTTTCTTCCTTCTCTTTCAATATCCCTCTTTTTCTATTTTTCTTCCTTTATCACTTGAGAAAAGGATATATATATATATATACATATATATATATATATATATGTAATTACAAATATGGCATTCAATAGATACTTTTTACCTAGGAACCATTGATCCTATAGATACCTACTTGGCAAAACAAAAACAAAAACAAACAAACAACCTGTTTCCTCGGTAAATCACCTACTCTACAGTATTCCATTATATCAGCCAGAATCTAGCACTTCATAAAAGAAAGAGCACCAGAGAAACAAATTGGCAGCCACATTGCAGTGAACTTCAACTCTGAAATACATTTTTTATGATCCGTGTAGCTTGGATAGTGAATTTCTTTCCATAAATAGTTAATAATGTATAATAAAAATATAAAAATATATTTTTGAAGTAGATATATAATATCCATTTATCTTTTCATACTTTTGTTGACAGACCTATGGGGCTTGGTTCACTCATACTGTTTTTGGGAAGCCATTTGAAACTATTGGGAAAGGTAGGACAAATAAATATAATTGAGGCTTTTATTTGGTGCCATTTCAGAGACTGTTTTGTAGCATTGGTGAAATATCAAGATCATTTCAAAATTACATTTATATTTTATTCAACAATTATGTAGTTATTTTTAATTTTGCCTGGAAAGATAGATTACCATTTAACATTAGAATTATTTTTAAAAAGAAAATATTTCCTATAAAATTTTAATTTCTCCCTAATTATTTTTGTATCCATCAAATGCATATGGTTTTAATAGAATTGCAAATGCTACAAAAAATAAAAATAACTACCAGATGGAACTTTTCTAAAAGGTGAAACAGAAGTATTTACACAAGTTTGTCAAAGATTAAAGTTAACTTTGCTGAGAAGGCAGAAGTAGCCAACCTTGAAGAGATTAATATTCACAAGAGAAAGTGTCCCATACATGGGAAAGGTTAAGGGGTAAATGCCACAGAATTTGACTTGTGGCCAACAATCCTTTATTGTTTATATCTTACTGCAGCATCTGATGTATAACCCTGCTTTGGCTAAAACAAAGTGACTAAAACAAATAGGCTGTGCTAATAGGCATGGAAAGCAAGGGGCTTGGAAGGAAGCAGCGTATGCACTTTAAAAGGCATGGAGAAGCACCACACGTGGGCTAGTCTTCACCTTGAGAAGATTACAACAATATGACATTTATCAGAAAAATATGTGTGAGGAAGTTGCATGGTGAATATTAATTGTTTTATGCTTCATATTTCCCAAATCACTAACATCACATTACTGAATGCTGGAATTTATGTTCTATTTATAAAATGTAGTATTTCTGGATCATGTCTACTAAAATAGAAAGAGCTTTTACCTTATTATAATCTTTCAAAACAAAATTTATCAGAAATGCATGTATAATACTAATTTATTTTCATTCTATCTTTGTAAGAGATGCATATTTTCACATTCTTGTGATTACTGTCTTAGTTAAGCATTTCTATTGCTGTGATCAAACACAAATACCAAAGTAATGTCAACAAAAAAAGGGTTTATATTGATTATACTCCCATATCACAGTTTATCATCAAAGGGAAGTCATGGCAGAAACTCAAAACATGGCAGAAACCTGAGTGCCAAGGCCACAAAGAAGTTTTGCTCACTGAGCTGAAACTCATGGTTTGCTCAGACTTCTCACAATGCCTAATGATCATTGCTCTGCAATGAATGACTGCAGACTTCAAAGGTAGAGGGCAAACTTCTAGGTGAGCTTCAGAAATAGAAATAGATATTCAGTAAACGTCAGTGAATAGTTTGAACTGTAGGGAACTAAAACCGAAGATCTTAAGCCAATAGAAATGTAAATATTTTTCACATCATTGAATTAACTCAGCAAAATGTCATAAGAGATTAATTTTGAATGTGTTAAATTGTCATTTTCATTTGTCGGTTTTTCATTGCTTTTATTTATATCCATATCTGATCTCACTTGTTCTCATAGATAACCTTGAAAACCAGAACATTATTACCTTAGCATCATCTTTGATTCTTATATGCTACCAACTTAATGTATGAACTTTTGTGTAAACAATTAAAAGTAAAAAGCTCCCCATAATGTGCTATGTATAGACAGCAGGCCATCAGTAAAAAAAAAAAAAAAAAAAATCATCAAGTAAAAAAGCCATGATGAACAATAATTTTTTTCATTTGCATTGCAGAAATACATGAACTTAAAATGAGATGAAAACAAACATTACAAATTTAAAATAACACAATAGTGCCAAAGAGACTTTTCTTATTTTCTCGAGAAGTTTGCATTTCCTCCTATGCTTGAACATTTTTTTTCTTTGACTAATTTTAAGATGCAATGTCTTAACATATATTTTCTGTAAACAACAAATTGCTATTTGAGGGTATTCAACCTTATACTGTCCCTTCACATATGAAGAAACTCTGCCTTGAATCAAACAGGAATCAGAGGTGCTAAAAAACTAACCTCTTGCTTGCAGAGAGACAGCCAGGTTTGTAACCAGGTCAGCAGTGAGTTGTATATTGATAGAAGCAAGTTACTGAAGCTTAGTCATTTTCCTTTTTGTTAAGAGAAAAAAAAAAAAATCAATGAAGCCCACACCACAGGAGCACAGAGATTTTACAAAAGGAAGACAAAGCACTTAGAACAGTGTTTTCTTTGAAGTCCTACTCATTAAGTACTATCTCTCATGGGAGAACTACTTCCATGCTAGGCCACTACCCTAGCATGAGTGAAGTACACTCTTGTGGCAATTCAAAGTTTTCTCATACCTTTATTGTGATCCAAGAGTGTATAAAATATAGATCTCTTTCAAAATATCATATATTACTTATAAAATACAACTCAAGATAGCCATTTCGTTACTATTATTTAATTTTTTCAATTTTTTTTTTTCGAGACAGGGTTTCTCTGTGTAGCTCTGGCTGTCCTGGAACTCACTCGGTAGACCAGGCTGGCCTCGAACTCAGAAATCCGCCTGCCTCTGCCTCCCAAGTGCTGGGATTAAAGTCATGCGCCACCACCGCCCAGCCTCAAAATATTTTAAAACTTAATTTTGTGTATGTTTGTGCATGCATGTGCATGTTTGTTTCAGACGAGTTATGTGCACATGAGTATAGAGTACTCTAGAGACCAGAAGAAGGTAAAGAGCTTTGGTTACACATGGTAACAGAAATTGAGCCCAGGTCCTCTGCCTACCAGAAAGTAGCCTTAACTATTGAGCTATTTTTCTGGCCCTATTATTTAACATTAAAATTTTAAATTTTTTAACTTATTTCATTTCTTTATATTTGTGAGTATCTATGTATCTGAACATTGTATGTGTCATGGTACACACATACAGGATTTAGGACAGGTACAGGAATAGGTTCTATCCTTCTACTATGGGAAATCCTGAGATCAAAATCTGGTTGCTATGCTTGGCAGGAAGTATCTTTGCTAAATGAACCATTTTGCTGGCCTGGCTTAACATTTTTATTGTATAAAGGAATTAAATTCATTTTCTATTTCAACTGAATTACTGTTATAAAAACGGTAGTAAACAGCTCATAATACCTGCAGCTATTACTCTGTTATAAAGTGGGCACATAATAAACTGATACCCTAGTGAAGGGGAATGGCAGGAGGCAGTAGTGGGTGGATGGGTGCAGGCACATCCTCATAAAAGCGGGGGTGGGGGGTGGGATGGGATAGGGGAATTCTGCTCTGCTGAGCTTTGATACTGCAGATAATGGTAATAAAATTACCCATGGCTTGAGGTCAGTATTAGCATTTTGGTCAACTGTTGAGAATGGTATATATAACTTGAACATACTAGCCCTTGTCCTGGGAATCCTTTTATTCCTGCCCATCCTGTGAAACATCAACATGTTGGTAGCCAAAGTACATTACTTGAAACTGAAAATGGACCTCCAGACAGAGTTATTAATTTAACAGGCTAGCAAGCCAAGGACAGATAAGATTCTTCACAGAGCCTTACCAACCTAAGACAGAAGTGCATTGCTTTTGATAATGCATATTCCATGATGTGTAAGGAAGGCATTCTTTTTGGAATGACTTAAGACAGGCTCAGTCTTGTTTATGAAATACAAAATGAATAGATGTGGAGAGCTTTTGGCACTGCTTGGCAGGAATCTGACATTGGCCAAGTACCAGGAAAAGGGCTGCCTGTCAGGTGTCTGACATTGGCCAAGGACAAGGAAATATGCTTCAGGCAGGAATGAATTTGATATTATGCTAGAACAAAAAAGTAATTTCCGGCAAAAAATCTAAATCTTAGGCTAGAAAAAGAAGTAATTTCAGGCATGAATCTAAATCTTAGACTAGAACAAAGAATTAGGCTTCAGGAATGAAAATGACTTTGGGCTAGGATGGGGAAGTAGGCTCAGATATTTTGGTTATTCTGTAAAGCCCTTAGAAACAGTGAGCACAAGAGTGAACAAGGGACTTTGTTTATTGCTTTGCTTGTTCTTTGACTATTTGTGTTTATTGTCTTGCTTGTTCCTTGACTATTTGCATCCATTGTATTGCTAGTTCCTCAACCTAGAACTGACCGTAATATTTGCATGCAATGGTATAAAAGCAGAATGGAGGAGGAGGGATTCAATGAGGGGTTTATGGAGTAGTAGGAAATGGGGAAAGGGGATAACATCCAGAATGTAAATAAAATATCCAATAATAAAAAACAAATAAAAGTTGCTTTGGTCTTGTCTCTTCACAGCAATAGAAACCCCAACTAAAACTGTAAGAATGAGTAGAATCTCCTAAATTTAGATAATCTCTTTATTAATAAATATTAACTTAATATAATCCATTATCTTAAAAATATCAGGTAATCATAGTTTTGAAAATTAAGTTCTATATATGTACTTTTGATGAGTTTTTACATCAGAAATAGGTATATGTATGATTTATTGACATCATTTGACATTTTTTCCCATGTCATCTGTTCATAAAATTTCTAATCTATTTTCTCATGTGTCTTTTTTGTATTTATTTACAACTCATATATTGTCATGCTTTTTCCTACTATACATTTGTGATGTTTTAACTCTATTTTACTTTTTTAAAGCAACTTATGTTTTCTGAAATAAGAAAACTTTAACTTAATTGCCAACTGAGAATAGAAAAGCAGATGTCTCATGGTTTGCTAAATATGCACTTGAATGTGGAGTTCTAATATTAAATGATGAGGAGCTACTTTCTGGTAAAGACAATGCTCTTGGTTCAACTGTGAATGAGTTTGTTTTGTACAGAAACTTGCGCATCCTGGAAACTCAATGTGACCATATAGTATCAACTGGCCAAATCAGAAAAAGCAGAACTCTAAGCCTGTGGCCAAGTATATTCAAATTTATGTTTCTCTCATAGAAGGGAGGTCATAAAGAAAGAGTTAAATATTCAACATCATTAACTATCATAGAAATGCAAATTAAAATGACACAAAGTTTTCATATTTGAGAAGCACATAAGTAAAATACATGAACCTCAATTTGTATTAAGCATGATTTGAAAGTCACAGGAGAAGTCAAAAATTGCAGGGCAATGTAAGTTCACTTGAAAGAATGACAGGGTGACTCAAAGATAAGGATCTAGAATGTAAAGAATGTAACTACTAAAGCAGCATGTAGAATTTATGTACAATGTGACTGTAAATATTTATAACAGTTACATGTATATATGATATAAATTAGATACAGATATATTTAGACATATACATATAATGAGGATTTATAAACCAACTGTAAATATATATACAACTATTATTGGAATGTGTATATTTTAAAAAGAATATTAGTGTCCAATTAAAATGGAGGTCCAGATATAAACAATTATCATTAGGGGAATCTCAATAGGCCAAGAAACAGTTTAATATTCAACATCATTAACTATCATGGAAATGCAAATCAAAATGACATGAAGTTTCCATATTATACCTGCCGGAATGGCAAAAGTAAATGCACAAATGACAGCACGTGTTGGTGAGGATGTGGAACAAGGCTAATACTTTGCCTTTGCTGGTGGGACTACAAACTTGTAAAGTCACTATGGAAATCAATATGGTGGCTCCTCAGAAGATTGGGAGATGATGTATGTCAAGGCCCTGCTATACCACTTTTGGGCATATGCCCTAAAGATGCCCTATTCTGCCATCAGGACATTTGTTAAACTATGTTCATAGGTTTATTCATAATAGTCAGAAACTGGAAACAACCTAGATGTCCCTCAACTGAAAAATGGATGAAGAAAATGTGAATTATTGCACAGTTGTTAGAAAAAAATGACATCATGAATTTACTGGAAAATGAATGAAACTAGAAAAAATTATCATGCTGAACAAGGCAACAAAGAGCAATAAACACAAACATGATATGTACTCACTTATAAGTGGATATTAGCTATTAAGTAGATATTCACACTTCAATCCACAGACCCAGAAAAGTTAAAGAGGAGAGGTCTGGTGGGAGAAGGGACATGTGGATATATCTGGGAAGAAGAAATAGAATAAATTTTGTGGTTGGACTCAGGGCAGGTAGGGATGTGGAAAAAGGGTTTAGGTGGGAGGAAGGGTTGGAAGTTGAGAGTAGTGGGAGAGATGGAGTGGAAACTTCCTGGAACCTATGAGAGTGACTCTAGCAAGGACTCCTAATAATAGATATAGAGTCTGAACTGGCCATCTTCTGAAACCAGGTTAGGCTCCGAGTGATGGGACTGGGACACCAACCCAGACACAAAATCTATGACCTGTCCTGCCTGCAAGAAGCATTGGGGCAGTGGTGGCTCAGAGCTTGTGGGAGTGGCCAACCAATGACTGGTCTAACTTGAGGAAATTGTTTCTTTTATAAATGAAAAGAGCAATTTTGGCATTCTAACATATTATGTTACCTCACTACAAACCCAGAATCATAAAGGCCAATTGAACATGGATAGAATCTTACAAAACCATGAGCCAAAGCCTACACTCTAATCTGTCTACAGCATCATATTTTTGTGAGATGGGATACTCCATTATTTACTGAGAGTAGTTTAACAGAAAGTGAAGAGCAACTTACATGTTATTCTTTTTTAAACATATATTTTCAATAAAAGCTAGAATTGTACATGCAGGTAAGAATACAGTGTAGGTGTCTATATTGACCATACATCTTGACAAGGAATTGACACATACATTTATAAAATATTTTTCTGTAAAGTTATATTTAGAGTCATATTACAGTAATTTGTCCTTGTTGGGGTACAGGCACATTCATGTAGAGACCACTACTTTATACAGTGGAGGGAAACTAGAAATATTTAAAGAGTAGATTTCCCCCCTATTTTATTGAAAATGTTTTTCATACAACATATTTTAAACCTATTATCCTTCAGCAATTTTTCCCATATCCTGCATTCTTCCCTATTAAACCAACTTATTATTTTTTTCTTTCTCAAACACTGATATATTAGATAGATCAGAGTGTTGGCTTTGGCTAGTGGTTTTAGTAGATTCCATCCATTCCTGGTTGGCCTTTTTGACTCAAGGTCTGTAGTGAGGCTTTGTATTATGTTGGTTAATGAAAAGGTCAAGTTAAGTGATTCAAGAGAAGGCTTGAGTCAAAAAGGAGGTATGAAGGTGGAAATAAGCACAATAGAAAGAGACAGAAGACAGGCAAATCTACACCAAGAAATACAACAATAATAAATAGAGGAAATCATGAAAAGGAGTGTAATCTATAGTCATGATGATAGCAATGCCTGTGTTTAAGTAATTCAAAGAAATAACTTCTTATGAGAAAATTAAATAAAAAATGTCATTAGGAAAAAGTAGAGTTCTAAGAACTGAGGATAAATATATCTCCAACTACATGCTGTTTGACCAGTGAGCTGTATTACAAAATACATCAAATGTTCAGTGTCTTCCAAATGTCTACATAATAAAATTCAGTCTTGGGGATCATGAGATTGGGAAGCTCTGGAAAGTGATGAAGATAGGGCATTTGGAAATATAAGGAAACAATAAAGAATGTGGCAATTCCACTGCAAAGCACAGGTGAGAGTACACATCTTGAAAGGAGGTCAGATGCAGGTAAGAGGCAAGATGTGATCAGGCACTCCTTTCAGATATCACCTGCTTTATTTATGAATGGATACAGGAAATTGTAAAAATATAGACCTTTTCCATATTTACAAAGTTCAGGTGTTATGCCCAGAACAGTGCAAAGAAGTTAAAATGCTCAGTATAGGAACAGCAAATTGAACAATATAACAATAAAACACTCTTCCAAACAATGAGACAGAGGGCAAAATTTGTGTTTTCCTTAGCTTAATTTACACAACAGAACTGTAACATAAGCTCTTTAAAAAATCAATTCTTCTCTGTGTCCTATACAATGTATTAGACTTTAACATAATTCTAGGATGAAAGACTGAGCTTAAGTAGTAATTTTTGATCCTTATGAAGAGTATAATAAGCATCATTGAGGGCATAGACAATAGTCACTGGCCTCATAGTTTCCTCAGAGACTGAGTGTGCTATATCCTTAGTCAGAGACTTGCTGTTCAGAAAAAAAAAATCTGTTCTAGCTCTGGAATTCTCTCAAGTTACTTACATGTCTTATAGATTTTTCTCTATGAACATAATATTGTTATTCAAACGATCAATATAAATCAATAATAAAATAAAACATAAGCATATTTTAGAATAAGTGAGGTAATTTAAGAACCAATGTCATTTTAATCCCAAATTCATATCATACTTCAAATGTCAGTGCACACCAGAAATGTATTCTTTTCGCCAGTTTTAACTATCAATCAAATTTACAAGCTAAAGAAATATTTATTTGCTTGTGTTTTTGTTCTCAGGGGCAGTTATTTAATCCTGGTTTTAATTGCTCGTCATTACAGGTGTCATTTATTAGGTTCTTCAATAACAATATAAGTTAAAGTAGTGGATTTTTAATTTAATCATTAGTTTGAAGCTCATATATCTATGAATTTTTATAAGTATGTGCCAATTTAAATATATATGAATATAGAATATTACAGTTGAGTTATGATACATTTAAAATCTTGTCTAAATAAAATGTGATCCATATATTTCATGAAATACTATTCAGGACTAACAAAAAAATTTCTATTCAGGATTAAAAGTTTTGTTATTGATGGCAACATGGATAAAGAGATGGCATTATGTTCTGTGAAAAATCCTGAAGCAGATCAGAACCACATGATTGTAATCAAATGAGGAATCTAACATGAGAATAGAATGGTGGTTACCAGGGAAAAATGAAAGAAAGGCTGTGGTGGGGGAAGTTGATTACTATGGCTAAGTTGTAATCAGTAGCAAGAAGTTTGGAATGCTGTTGCATAGTATGGTAACTGTAAGTAATGTATAAATGATGATAGTCTTTATATTTCCTAAATCTGTAAGAAAGGAATTTGAATAAAATCATATAACCAGAGTATTTTTTTTAGGAAATATGTATACTTAAGTTGAAACATATTATTCAATATTTTTACATTTAAAAACAAGGTTGTAACAAGAGATAGGAGCAAATTTTATATATTAGTAAATAATTTTAAATTAAAGCATAAAATAATTTGATGTACATATTTGTATACTTAGTAATGAACTAAATATAACTATTATAAGGTTAACAGCATTACTTATGAATACAATTAACTGTGTCATATCATATTTAACAAATTATTTGAGAATAATAATACAAATTATGCAGTAATTCATAAAGAAAGTTAACAACTACACAGACCAACTGAAAAGTAAGAAAGGGTAAATCCATTCATGGTGAAAATTAGCTCTTCTGTAGAAATTAATAATGACTAATATCTAAATTTACTTTACTGTTATCTGGTATTTTTCTTTGTGATGATTTATCATAGAGGCTGCTGTATCTTGGATAGAAGTTACATGAACAGAGGGACATACAGTTGTAGAGGATTTGCTGAGAACCACTGACCATCAGACACCCAAACTCAACTGATACATATAGAACCCAACCCAAGGTAAAGGGAACCTCCCAGAAGAGGTGATGGAAAGATTTTGGGAGGCAGAAGACAAATATGCCTATTGTAAAACAATGTCTTCTAGATCTATTCTGAAGGGCTGACCCCAGTATAAACTTGTATAAAGTGCTTAGTGCAAGCCCTAGTAGGGAGTAACCATGTAAAACCATGCTTTGCTTTCCATCTTACCATGTTACTTTTATTTTTCCTTCTAATGCCTCACCTCATCATCTCTTCTTTAACAGACATTGAAGTATTGGCATCAGATTACATTATTAAATTAGAACAAGAACACCAAGGTTTCATTAAATATAAGTGAAACATGTGGTGAAGTGCTTTTTAGATGTGAAGTCTTAAATAATAAATGAACTCCATCAATAACAGGCAGTGAGTAAATAATGGACTTTAAATAGTCTCATTGTTCAAACGTTGTAAGACATAATAAAGAACAAGAAAGTGAATCATTCTACCCTGATACCATTTCCAATCTACTCTTCTACCATATATAACTCTCTTCTTTCCACAGAAAGCATTTACTTAAAATCAATTTAAGAGCATAATTGAAATACCATAAATGCCTGTCTAAGAACAAATTTGATAGACACTGTAATTTTTCAATAATCAGGAGAATCAAATAACTTAATGGAAAAGAAATCTTAATTTACTTATAATTTCCAGAGTTACACACTCTTGCTGTGCTTTGACTTAAGTGTGCTCATCTTAACCTGCCTGGCCTGCCATCATTGAGAGAAAGATCTATGAACCCTTGGGTAAACCAATTTTATTTCCAAAGAGACTAGAAATAGAACACAATATTATGAAGCCAAAAAAAAAAAAAAAAAAAAAAAAAAAAAAAAAAAAAAAAGAAAGAAAGAAAAAATGAAAAGAAGAAAGAAAAACAAGACAAAAGCCCAAGGCCATTTTCATTGGCACTCCTGCACATGAAATATTGCTACCATGGGACCAAGGCAATTGCTTCCTTCTCTTCTGTTAAATGCCTCAGCTGACGGTTTTCCCTAATGGTTTTTACTTTACAGTTTTAAAACATCAACATTAGTGTTAGTACCACTGACTTAATTTAAAAAAATTTTTTTTTGCCTCTAAAACTATCATTGCCATGTAGAGAACAGACCAGATTCTACCTCTTCACTTCTTGAATTTTCCTCTGCACCAAAGAACCTGTTCATTTTCCATGAAAGCTATGTTTTATTACTATGATTTCTTTCACCTCAGACCATGAGTTATATTAGAGGCTGACTAATTCAGCTTCAGAATTGACTCCAGGGAAACAAAAGCAGCATTATTCCACATTATAGAATAAATTTATAATGGTCTTAATTCTCTTATAATCAAAAGAATTTTCTTAAACTTTAAATATTTTTGAGATTATAGTTACATGATTCCCCCCACTAATAAATCTACTATGAACCTGTCTTTGCTCTCTTCAAATTCATGATTTCTTTTCTCTTTAATTGTGTGTGTGTGTGTGAAAATATAAATAAAACCTGATTAGTGTATATAACATTATTTGTATGTGTATGTTTTGGAGAGGGTTATTTGGTGATGGATTATCTGAGTAAGTACAACACTAATAGACATGATAACCTGGACTGGGGAAAGCTAATGGGCCTCAACTCTAGACAAAGGATTACAGACAACTAAGAGTGCTAAAGCAGGATGAATGAATAGTCTTCTCCAGGGAAGAGCACAATAATTGTTAAATGCCTTTAAAATTTACCTTATATCATGATCTGCTTGAATGCTTAAACACTATAAAAGTTGCCTTGGTCACAGTGTCTCTTCATAGCAATAAAACTCTAACTGAAATATAAGTTGGTACCAGGGACTGGAGTATTGCTGTGATAGGCCTGGCCATACTTTTGTTTGAAATAAAGCTTTAAGTTGGGCTCCATGGGCCATACTAGTAAGAACATGGATGGCAATAATACTGAAGGTTGTCTGAACTGTGAGAGCCTGGCTCATGTGGTTTTAGAAAAGAAGAATATTTGTATTGGACTAGAAGAAATTTCTTGTGAAATTTTGGCAAAGAATGTGACTGTTTTTCACATCTGTCCTAAAAGTCTGCCTGAGGCTAAATTGAAGAGTTTTGGATTAATGGCATTGGCAGAGGGAACCTCAACAAGATGACTCTGTTGTGTGGTTATTAGTGTTCATTCTTTTAGAGATTTATAAGAAAAAGTAGCAAGCTGAGCACAGAAAAATACAAAATGTACACTATAAGAGGAAACGGGGCACCAAGAAGTGGACATCTTGTGTTCTATGATATAAACAGACTAAAATAAAAACTTGATGTTAAGTGGAATAAAAGGAGTGGTGACCTCAGAGCAAGATGCCACCCAGCTAAGATTCCCACTTGTCAAAAGAAATTAAATATAAATTTAGGCCGAGGTTTGGTGGTACATACCTTTAATCCCAGCACCCCAGAGACAGAGGCAAGTATATCATTTCCTTCGAGGCTAGTTTGGTCTACAGAGCACCCAAACTTAGGCAGTGAAGGAAACTATCCACAACAGAAAGCTATAAAACAGAAGATATAACTGAACAAAGGGGTCATGTTCTAGTGCCAGCAAGGTACAGAATATGGCAGCTTCAGCAATGTGGTTCTGTTTTTAGGGTCAACGATAGAACAGAGGGGTTATGGAGTCTCCCTCAGTGAATAAGGAAAGCTGCTGAGGTTATACATCTGTCAGGGTTGTCCCTACATTGATGCCTAGAGAAGGACAAGGCGTAAAGGTGAAGCCTAAATTGGCTTGAAGTCTCCAACATGTTGGAGATGGTAGAGCCATAGGATATCTGCCAAGAAGACATGCTAACAAGGAGTAGAAACAGGGAAAACAAAAGAATTACACTGCAGTCAACAAAGCTGAAAGCAGTTGGAGATGCTTTGGCCTCAGTCATGGAGATGCAGAGTTGGGAGTTTGCCCAAATGGTTTTCTATCTCGCTTTGATCCAGTATATTCTCATTAGGTTCCTTTTTTGGATGGTAATGTATATCCTGTGCCATTATATATTGGAGGTAGGTGATATGCTTTATGATTTGAATTTCCAGGGGATTACAGTTAAGAAATAGCCATGAGTCTCATAAGAAACTTTGGATTTGGATAATTATTGCCTATTGGGACCAGGGAGTATGGCATGTGGTAGTTTGAATTAAAATGGCTCCCATGGACTCATAGGGAGTGACACTATTAGGAGGTCCAGTCTTGTTGGAGTGTGTATGACCTAGTTGGAGAAGTGTATTTCCACTCTTTTCCTGCTGCCTGTGGGTCAAGCTCCTTTTCAAGCACCTTATCTGCCTACATTCCACCATGCTTTTCTGCCATGATTATAGTGAACTAAACTTTTGAACTGTAAGCAGCTTTAATTAAATGTTTTCTCTTATAAGAGTTGCCACAGTCATGTTATCTTTTGACAGCAATAAAACCCTAACTAAGACACTCTCATTAAGTGTGTGTGTGTGTGTGTGTGTGTGTGTGTGTGTGTTTTAATAGTTTAAAAGAGTTCTGTCAAAATGTGTTAGCTGCGATGGTAGAGAACCTGGAGACTTACCACCTATAAACCTATAAACAAATGGAAAGTATGATTAGCTGGTAAAGATCAGGTCCTAGGAACAGGTGGAAAAAGTTTTCAATATAAAGAAGAAAATTAAGAATTGGAAAGAAACAGAAACCACAATTGTTTGCCAGTGGCATTTCTTTTATGTGATGTTTTGCCTGGCCAAATTTTCAAGGTATTTATTAAGATGTTGATAATCTGATGATATTTCATGTTAAGGAATTAATAAGTGATGATTACAGAAAACCAAGGCTTTCCTGTGTGCCTCAGGGCAGCCTTGATAAATTTTTCAGCAATTACCATCTTTCTGATTACCAGGGGGAAGCAGTATCTTACAGAGTAGTGGAACAAAATTGTAATTTATTTTGGAAAGTGTACAAAATAGAGTTGACACTATGTTCTGGAAGAGAAGATTGTTGAAATCTACCCAACTTTATCAGAAGTGAAATTTTTATTTATAAACTCTCATAATCATGAACTCTTACTGATATAAATAGACATACCTCATTTATTAGCCAACTATGATGTCATATTTGAATAAGAAGCACCTCTAGCTAATATACTCTAAGCAATGTTTGCATGGAGCTATTGCCTTGTACCCTGTTCTCTCAGTTGTTTTGACACTTACCTGGAGTTTATATAATAATCAAGATAAGTGTAGACTGATATGCTCAATGAGAAAGCACTGACAAATAGAATGAGGAGAGTAACTCCTCATTCTCACCGTGCTGAGTTTACCAGATTGACTGAGCCAACTACTTGGCTGATGTTCTACATCATACTAAGCCACAAGCTGTTTCTTTTTCTATGACAGAGTAAGAATGTTTACATTCCATATGAGTTTGGGAGTGCAGGTGACATTTATACTTTAATTTTCAGACCAAATGAACAAGCCACAATAATACTCTTTTATTGAAAATATGAACTAATGATATTCTCAGAGAATCAAGTAAAAAAGAAATAAACACATTGACAAACAATCAAAATAGCCATCATCCTTTCATTTGTTAAACATTAAGTATGATTTTAGAATAAATACCCCCTGAGCCACCAGAGATAAATGAATAAAATATATATTCTTTTAGATTTTTGGCTAGTTATGTTCAAAAGCTTATGGCCAATTGTCAGGATGCATGTGAGAAAAAATTCTCTGTAAGGGTACCCACCCATATTTAGCCAGACATATGTTAAGTCTGTGGTTTACAATGGACGTAAAAACATCATGATACACTAGACTAATAATATAGTTATTGCTGTTTGCATAATCCTCTTTAAATGTACTTTTATTTACCTAAATGCTTAAAGAGTACACATTCTGTTCATACTTAGCATTGAGTTAATATTTATATTACAAAAATATAAGTTACACACCCCAAAACTCATGAATTAACCCTAACATAAATGCAAGCACACACATACATTTGGTTATTTATATCTACAAATCCTTTGTATTTTGGTCCATTCTTTTTTATTTCTCTATTTCACTATAGAGATAACTAATACACTGAATTTTGGTATTTATTGTTTGATAATTAAATTTGTTTTATCATACACTGTAAATATTCTTAAATATGTATCATTAATTGTTTTGAGTTTGTAAATGTGGAAAAAATATCTGAATTATATTTGCAAGAGTGAGAACCACCCGAGTCATTTTACATGTAAAGATCAACTTCTAATCAATGACTTAAATTATTTAGGATATTGTCCCTAACATAATATGCTTGAGTTATTGTCTTTCTAAAATATGTATTAACACATCAGTTAGCTTGCACACACAAGTATAAATATTGCAAAGTCATGCAGATGAAAAAATAAGTTTTATTTTTCTACCTTTTACTGTGTATTCCTGAAATTAATTTTACTTTACTTATTCACTTTACATTCTGCTCACTGTCCCCCTCCTGGTCATCCCTTCCACAATCCTTTTATGCCCCTCCCCTTCTCTGAGTGGGTGAGGGCCATCTGGTTAGCTCTTGACCCCTGGCACTTCCAGTCTCTGCGAGGTTTGGTGCTTCCTCTTCCATTGAGACTAGACAAGGCAGCCCCAGTTAAAGGAACACATCTCAAGTACAGGCAATAGCTTTTGGGATAGTTCCTGCTTTAGTTGTTCAGGGCCCACATCAATTTCAAGGTGCACATCTGCTACATATGTCAGGGGAGGTCTAGTAAGTCCACAGCATGTATGTTCTTTTGGTGGGTGGTTCAGACTCTTGAGAGCCTGAAGATTCCATGTTAGTTGACTCTGTTGGTCTTCCTGTGGAGATTCTAACCACTTCCTGGCCGCAATACTTCCTTCTTTTCTTCCATGAGAGTCCCCAAGCTCTAATATCCAAACGTTATAAAAACTCATATATATTTTAAACTAAAAAAAAAAAAAAAAAAAAGAAGGTACACTTTTACAAGAAAGTCTTGTATGAAAGTCTAAGCTGCCTGTCTGGTTACAGTCCAGTTATAT
This sequence comes from Arvicanthis niloticus, assembly GCF_011762505.2. Lineage (NCBI taxonomy): Eukaryota > Metazoa > Chordata > Mammalia > Rodentia > Muridae > Arvicanthis > Arvicanthis niloticus. The sequence goes on along the minus strand of NC_047672.1, from coordinate 63,836,401 downwards.
AAAATACAAACCCGAATGAGTCGTTGAGGGTCTACAGACCATAGCAAGACCTTTGTTGTGAGTTACTACTGTCTTTGTTCTCTTTTTGTTTGTTTAAATATACACTTGGTTTAGGTCCACTTAGGGAGGGAAAGAGAAGACTTTTGTAATGGTTAGTTTTAATTGTCACCTTGAAATACTATAAAATAACCTGGAGAAAGATTTTCAATGAGGAATATCCTTGATAAAGTTGGTCTTTGAGCATGACTATTAAAATTTTTCTTAATTGTTTAATGGCAGTCAGAACACTTACCTTGAATATAGAGAGCACTCTTAGACTAAATAAATTGTGTCTGGGACTGATTGAAATGAGAGTCAGTTAAATACTGCAAGCATGAATCCATCCATTCTTCTGCTTTCGATGAGGGTTGTGAAGCAATATTTGAACTTCCTTGCTATTTTGCTTTTCTTATTGACATGGAGCACAATCTACAATCCTGGGGGAAAGAAACTTTTTCTGTCATGTATATTGCATTCTTTGGTCAGAGTGTTTTATCACAACCTAAAAGAAAACAAGACAACTTATATGAATTAAAATAGAGCTATCCCCTCCCAAGAAGAATTATTTAGCTTATATTCTAATAATATTTTAAATTAAGATAACTGTTTCAAAAATTAAATTGCTAATGGCCGGTTAAATGAATATCCATTATGCAGTTTCTTTGGCTTAATCTTTACTATTTTGATGTTTAATTCCAATAAAATTAAAATTTTAATTGAAAATTAAAATTCAATTGAAAATTGATTTTGCTACTATATAATTATAGTACTATATAATTATAGAAAAAGTTATATAGATGTAACTATATAACTTTTATATAAATATACATATATCTATATAACTTTTTCTTTTCTTAGTTTCTACTTTTGTTCATGTAACCAAATTTCTGTTATCTTTTTGCTCTTTTTACCTTAATTACTTTCATTTTACACTGCTAACTTATTCCTAGTTGAATTAAATGTCTATGTCACATAGAAAGAGAGCATCATAGAGAAAAGGAGATATTTTATTAAGGTCTTCAGGGGATTCCTACACATGGTTCTGTTGTTTCCTAGATTTCCAGTCTCCTATATTCACTCGAGTGAATAGTAGAAAATAAAACAGTGAATTCAGTAAGTATAATTTCATCATGAAGAACTTTTCAGGGAAACGCTGTGTGTGTAATATTTGCATATATGAATAAAAATGGTCTTTATCGTCAAGGAGCTCACATTTAATGTTCTCTTATAAACCACTGTGTGTTATCATATTGGCATTTCCACATGCCTTAAGGAATATACATCACATGTCTTCCATTCGCATGAGAATCTACACTGTAAGCTGATCTCTTGAAATTCTGTGACCAAAGTTGAAGTTGCATATTTTGGATCAAGTGTGCCCACAGTCCATTGAAACATATTTTTCATAAAAATACACAACTGTGTCTGATGTACTTATTTCATAATTGCTCATCTTATCTTCATATCTTATGAAATTTGAGAATGAAGGATCAGAAAAACTATCCTGGGAGCCATGGGCATCACAACCACTTCACATCAGTTTCTAGTTCAGGGATGTGGGCTATAGAAATGCTCCCCATATCAAATTTCCAGGGAAAGATTATGAGAAATTTTAAATTAAAATTGAAATGTATAAAGCTATTTCAATGACTGAAGTAGTATATCCAAGATACAATGAAAATTCAAAAAATATTTCTCAATCTACCTAATAAGAAACCTGGGTATTATCCAGGATTTTTAGTATAAAATTCACTGATTTAAAAAGTGTCTAATTAAAGAATGTATGATATATACAAGAATCCAAGTGGGAGAGTTTTCAAAACCAAGCTATGTGTATCTTGCTCAGTGATTTACAAAATAATTTGTATGGTAAATATACCTAAATCTTTAATTTTTATTTCTTATATTCAGTGTATTTTCTTTATAAATATTGCAATGCATTTTCATCTAACATTATAACATTCAAGCTATATTGTTCTACATTTCAAGGAATTACTACATGCTACCTTTGTGTATATAAAGTCAGAGAAAACACCCAACCCACCATAGGCATGACGTGTTACAAACAGGTTTCAGATTTTCTCTGACAGCCTGTGAGACATGGCTCCCCTGACAACAATGAGTTGTGGCCTGATTTCTGGCAACATAGTTGCCTGCAAAAGCCCAGAACAAGAGTACTAGGAGGAGTGCTCCATACAGGCTAAAACAAAGTTGATTACTGTATGAGATCTCTAAGATTATTTCCAGATACATAGCATACTTTTTCCTTCTTTTGTTCTCTTTGTGATCTGATAGTTGCACAGAGGAAGACTCCTGTAAGGAGGCTATCTACTCATGTGAGAATTCACATCTCAAGGATAGATCATTCATTCCAGGGCAGTTTACCTCAAAAATCTTCTCTTGAAATATTAAGGCACTTTAATAATGCAAAGCTTAAGCTTTATATTTAGTCATTCATTCTTTAACTTCATGATAGTAATCTGTGTTCTGAATGGCCACAAGAAGGAATACTGACCAGTTTCCTATGGATGCAGCATCATGGAAACTTACACTAGCAACATCATATCAACCTCTAGCATGTGGAACTCTAGGGCATGACCTCTTGCACATATGTTATTTGGGGAATGCTCTCTGAAAAAATAAGTAATATTATTTTTTATTAATCAGTTTATTCATTTACATTCCATACAATATCCCCCTTCCCGGTTACCACTCTAGAAAACCCCCATTCCATCCCCCTTTCCTCCCTCCCCTTTGCCTCTATGAGGGTGCTCCTCCACTCACCCACTCTCACATTACTGTTCTAGCATTCTCCTACACTGGGCATCAAGTCTCCACAGGACTAAAAGTCTCCCTTCCCCTTTATGTCAGATCAGGCCATCATCTGCCATGTATGTATCTGGAGTCATGGATCCCTCCGTGTATATTCTTTGGTTGGTGGTTTAGTTCTTGGGAGCTCTGGGTGGTCCAGTTAGCTGATATTGTTCTTTGTATGAGGTTGCAATCCCCTTCAGCTCCTTCAGTACTTCCACTGGCTCTTCCATGGGGGGTCTCTAGGGTTAGTCTGATGGTCTGCTCTGAGTATCTGCATGTGAATTGGTCAGGTGCTGGTAGAACTTCGCAGACAAGAGCCATACCAGGCTCCTGTTGGCAAGTGCTTCTTTGAATCTACAATAAAGTAATATTAATTGAAGTTTAATAACCAAAACCATTTAGTAACTTACACATAATGTGAGTATGAGAAATATAAAAATGCATTATACTGACTGTATATTCAATATGTAAGTGAATCTGTTTGTAAATCCTCAGAGAATAGGTTTGTACTTACATCCTTTAGGGTAAAATTATTCTTAAAGTAAAAACATCCCTGAGACTGTACTCCACCTGAATGAGATGTGAATGTAGTGCTCATTTCAAAGACCATGCATTTCATTAAGTAATTTTCTTGAGATAAAGAATGTGGGATGCACAAGGGGAACCACAGGAAAAAGATGAAGCTACTTTAAGAAATACAATTTTTTTCAGAAGTTCGTCCTACCATACTGCATATTGTCTATACTGCTTTGATCTTTACTGGATTATATGTACTCATTATTATTGAAATGTAATGTAAACTTTTGATGTTTTTAGCTTTTCCATCTATCTAACCTTTAATCAATCACCTAGTAATGAAAGATTCTGATGCTAGATGGATGCACAATTTCATCTCTAAAACATTATCCACAGAATTGTTTTTCTCAGGGGAAAAACTGCATTCATATAGTACTTTACTTACCATTGTCTTTTGAATTCTCATTACAGGTTGCTTTTGACAAAGAAGTTTAGACTACATACATTCGCTAGAATGTCATATCCAAATAATATTTCTGCATGAAACACAAGTTTCAATCTAGTCTGGGACTCTGCAACAAAACTTTGTATCAACATGACAAAGTAAGTACAATAATATGGGAGTCCTTATGAAACATGATAAGTCTAGTGAACATTTTGTTAATGGAATTAAACCAGACAAGGGAATAAACTACTGGTGTGATCTAGAGATAACTGACCACATTAAAGTAGAAAACAGAACAGAATGCACAAGGGTCTGCAGTGTTTGTGGTACAGATTGGAAGCTTTTGTCAAAAAGAGAAACAATTCTATCTGGATTGTAAGAATAGTCAAGAGACACATCATGCAATGATGACTCCAGCTGATGATATGTTCTTAACACTACTAAGAAGAATAGATGTTAAAGGGTAGCTAAGTAATTAAGCAAGGTAATACATATATTAATTAGTTGCATTTAATTATTCTATGTATACATGGCTAAAAATGATTGGTTGTACATGGAAAATATATACAATTTATGGCTGTCAACTTACTTTATTTGATGAATTATCTTTAGTTTGTAATGATGGGTATGTTTACAAGTCTCTTTGTGGGTATGGGCATTTGAATACAGGTTCTGGTGAAAACCAGAGTCATTGGACTGCCATGCTGGAATTTCAAGCAGTTCTGATCTGCGTAATAAGGATGATAGAATTGAATAGTTTAAGCTCTTCACTATTGCTCTATCTTTGGATCATTGGTCAATTTTAATACATTAAAATTGGGGTAGAAATAACGAACAGGGGGAATAGAATAGATTTTTTTCATGTCAGTTTTTCTCTATCAAGCCTTAAATCCAAACTTGAAATTAAGAAGTATATTAATGCTAATTGTATTGTCATATGGACAGCTATTAAAATGTTAAGGTAAAAATGATCTTCAACTCAAATTGTATAGCGGCTATTTTATAATCAGAATTTTAACAAACAAATTATTTTTCAATGTATTTTAAATTACAATTAGTTTGTGTTATCATATTTTAGAAAACCATGCCCAAATACTTATGGGGACAAAGTAGAGTGGAGAAAAAATACATTTTTGTTGACTTATTTTACTATTTCATTTGCCATCACCAACATATTTTACTTGCACTGTTCATTTGCCTCTTTAAAGCAACGAAGATTTCACCTCTAGGTAATAAGCATATACTACGTGAAAATTAAACTCTTACATAGCTAAGATTTATAACATGAGTCCATATAAATTAATACAGAGGCAAGAACAAATGAGTCACCTGGGAACAAAAAAATTAACAGAAGGGAGTTGTAATATTTTAAAGGATTCCATCGGCTTAGCCAAGCCATGTGTTTCATAAGAAGGTAGTTCAGGGGATGTGGCAAGATGGCTCAGAGAGTAAAAGCACTTGCTGCTGTTCCAAAGGAGTTAGATTCAGTTCCCAGCACCCATTGTCTCACACAAAAGAAAGTAATGAATTATGCAATTAACATTATTAATGTCAAATATATGTGTTTAAATCTTTCAAATTCATATATATAGCAATTTCTTTCAAATTATTTTAATTCAAAATTTTGAGACAGTAATAAATCCCTCATCTATGAGTATTAGGTACACAAAATGCACATCAATGATTCACAGATATCAAGTTTTCAGTTGTGATAAATTATTATTTGTCTGATCTTTTCTTTGAGCTCTCCAATAGGCAGTGGGTCAATGTACATAAACTTATTAATATTGGATTAAAGTGATCTCTCTTCTTCTAAAACTTGGGCACTCTCAAAAAACTTGGATTTGCAGCATTCTTCATGTTTTAAAAAAATGGTTAAACAAAGAAAACAAACAAACAAAAATTTACAAAGAGCCAAAACAAAATTTAAAAAAAGATAGTCACATTTACTTGTTAGTTAAATCTAAACATTTTTAAATGGATTTATATTAAAAAAAATGTGGCTAGGGAATTTTTTAGTTTGTGACGAAAACCTAGAATCAGTAGACATTGGTGAAGAACACATGCAAATCAAAATGCTTTAGAACATTCTGAAGTGCCCAGAAATTGGATATTGGCAACTGTTTGGCACCACACATCCCACTGAGATCAATAAGCAGGTCAAACACTTGCATACTCATTTCAGGATCTACTCCAATTTTCACCTAACACTTGCTTTTCATCAGGCAAAGAAAGAAAGCACACCTTGGCAAGGCATAACATCATGCAAAGGAAATCAACTCAATAAATTATTTAAACATCCAAATCCCTCAAGTTGTGCTCAGTGGTGGTCAAAACTTATACTATTTTCCCTTCAACGCTTAAAATATATGCAGTGAAACCACGAGTTTGATAAAGCTCTTAAATGAGTGAATTGGTGCCTCACTTGGGAAAATTCTCTCCTTAGATTTTTCTAGCACAAAAGTTTATAGCTACTATTTCAAGACTCAACTCTTTTTTGTTTTTTACTTTTATTTTATTGGGTATTTTCTTTACTTAACATATCAAATGTTACCCCTCTTCTTCTGCTTCTATGAGGGTGATCCCCACCAACCCACCTACTTCCAACTTTCCTCCCTCGAATTCCCCTACACTGAGGCAAGGAGCCTTCACAGGACCAAGGACCTCCTTCCAATTGATGCCCAACAAGGCCATCCTTAGCTACATATGTGGATGGAGCCATGTGTTCCTCCAGGTGTACTCCTTGGTTGGTAGTTTAGTCCATAGGAACTTGGGGGACCAAGTGGGGGATGTCTGGTTGGTAGCTATTGTTGTTTTTCCTCTGGGGTTTCAAGACTTTTGCATTTGTCAGGCTCTGTAGCTCCTCTCAGGAGATAGCTATATCAGGCTCCTGTCAGCATGCACTTCTTGGCATCCACAATAGTATCTGGGTTTGGCAGCTATATATGGGATGGATCCTTAGGTGGGGCAGTCTTTGAATGGACTTTCCTTCCATTTGCTCCACACTTTGTCTATGTATTTGATCCTGTGAGAATTGTATTCCCCTTTCTTTGGTCTTCCTTCTTCTTGAGCTTTATGTGGTCTGTGAATTGTATCTTGAGTGTTCAGAGCCGTTTTGTCTTATTAACAGTGTCCTTTGCCTTACAGAAGCTTTGCAATGTTATGAGGTCCCATATGTCAATTCTTAACTCTTGATTTAGAGCATAAGCCATTGGAGTTCTGTTCAGGAACTTTTCCCCTGTGACCATGTGTTTGAGGCTCTTCCCTACTTTCTCTTCTATTAATTTCAGTGTATTTGGTTTTATGTAGAGGTCCTTGATTGACTTGGACTTGAGGTCTGTACAAGGAGATAAGAATGGATCAATTTGCATTCTTCTACATGCTGACCTACAGTTGAACCAGCACCATTTGTTGAAAATGCTGTTCTTTTTCCACTGGACGGTTTTAGCTCCTTTGTTAAATATCAAGTGAACATAGGTATGTGGGTTCATTTCTGGGTCTTCAATTCTATTCCATTGATCTTCCTGCCTGTCTCTTTACCAATACCATGCAGTTTTTATCATTATAGTTCTGTAGTACAGCTTGAGGTCAAGGATGATGATTCCCCAAGAAGTTCTTTTATTGTGAGAATAGTTTTTGGTATCCTGGGTTTATTGTTATTCCAAATGAATTTTCAAATTGCTCTCCATTGCTGAGAGTAGGGTGGTGGGATCTCCCACTACTATTGTGTGAGGTCCTATTTGTGCTTTGACCTTTAGTAATTTTTTTTTTTAATATGAGTGCCCTTGCCTTTGGAGCATGGATGTTCAGAATTGAGAGTTCATCTTGGTTGATTATTCCTTTGATGAATGTAAAGTGTCTTTACTTATCTTTTTTGATAACTTTAGGTTGAAAGTTGATTTTAGTCTATGCTAGAATGGCTTCTTCATCTTGTTTCTTGGGACCATTTTCTTGGAAAATTGCTTTCCATTCTTTTACTCTGATGTAGTATCTATCTTCGTTACTGAGGTGGGTTGCTTGTATGCAGCAAAATGCTGTTTATGTATCCAGTCTGTTATTATATATCTTTTTATTGGGGAATTGAATCTATTGACATAAAGAGATATTAAGGAAAAGTGATTGTTGCTTTCTGTTAATTTGGTTTTGGAGTTGGAATTACATTTGTGTGGCTATCTTCTTTTGGGTTCGTTAGAAGAAGATTATTTTCTTGCTTTTTGTAGGGTATATTTTCCCCCCTTCAGTTGGAAATTTTCCTCTATCATCCTTTTTAGGGCTGGATTTGTGAAAGGATACTGTGTAAATTTGGTTTTGTTATTAAATATCTTGTTTTCTCCGTCTGTGGTAATTGAGAGCTTTGCTGGGTACAATAACCTTGACTGGCATTTGTGTTCTCTTAGGGTCTGTATGACATCTGTTCGGGATCTCCTGGCTTTTATAGTCTCTGGTGAGAAGTCTGGTGTAATTCTGTTAGGTCTGCCTTTATAAGTTACTTGACACTTTTTCCTTAAGGCTTATAACATTCTCTCTTTGTTTTGTGTATTTGGTGTTTTGATCATTATGCGACAGGAGAAATTTCTTTTCTGGTCTAGTCTATTTAGAGTTCTGTAGGCTTCTTGTATGTTCATAGGTATCTTTTTTTTGAGGTTAGGAAAGTTTTCTTCTATAATTTTGATAAAGGTATTTACTAGCCATTTAAGTTGGGAATCTTCACTCTCTTCTATACTGATTATCTTTAGATTCGGTGTTTTCATTGTGTCCTGTATTTTCTAGATGTTTTGGGTTAGGAGCTTTTTGCATTTTGCATTTTCTTTGACAGTTGTTTCAATATTTTTTATGGTTTCTTCTGCACGTGAGATTCTCTCTTCTATCTCTTGTGTTCTGTTGGTGATACTTGCATCTTTGACTCTTGATCTCTTTCCTAGGTTTTCTATGTCCAGGGTAGTCTCCCTTTGTGATTTCTTTATTGTTTCTACTTTTATTTTTATGTCCTGGATGGTTATGTTTAATTCTTTCACCTGTTTGGTTGTATTTTCTTGCAATTCATAAAGGAATTTTTGTGTTTCCTCTCTAAGGGTTTCTATCTGTTTACCTGTGTTCTTCTGTATTTCTTTGACAGTGTTATTTATGTCCTTCTCAAAGTCCTCTATCATCATCATGAGAAGTGATTTTAAATCTAAATCTTGCTTTTCCATGTGATGGGGTATTCAGGACTTGCTATGGTGGGAGAACTAGGTGCTGATGATGCCAAGTAACCTTGGATGGTGTTGCTTATGTTCTTTTGCTTGCCTTTTGCCATCTGGATACCTCTAGTGCTACCTGCTTTTACTGTCTCTGACTGCAGCCTGTCTTTCTTATTATCTTGGTTGTGTCATAATTCCTCCTACTTCAGCTTTTTCTGTGATCCTGTGATCCTGAGATCCTGGGTGTAGGAGCTCTGGGGATTCAGGCTGTCTTTGGTATCCTGAAATCCTGGTGTGACCAATCTCCTGAGATCCCGAGATCCTGTGATTCTATGATCCTATGATCCTATGTTCCTGAGTATGTTAGAGCTCCTGGGGGTTCAGCTTCCTTTGGGTTTTGGGAGATTGGGTACAGAGCTTTTGCTCAAGATATTCTCAGGGCACTGGCACAGACCGGAAGCAACCAGTGTCACTGGCAGGGAGTGAGTTTCTTGGTTCCCATGGGTCCCAGTTACTTCCTGTTTGGGGCAGAGGTCGCTGACTCCTCACCTGAGAACCTGGGTTTGTTAAAGCTCCAGATTGTCCAGCCTCCTCTAGGATTTTGGGAATGGGTACACTGCTGGCACTCAAGGTCTGCTCAGGGCACTGGCACAGACCGAACGGAACCCATGGCAACTTTTCTAAAGGAAAACAATTAATTTGGATCTAGCTTACAGTTACAGAGGTTCAGTCCATTATCATTGCAGGAAACATGGCAGACATGGTGCTCGAGAAGGTGCTGAGAGTTTTACTTCTTGGTTCACAGGCAGTAGAATGACACCATTCTACATGGGCACAGCTTGAGCATATGAGATTTCAAAGTCCACCCCCACAGTAACACACTTCCTCCAACTAGATCACACCTACTCCAACAAGGCCACATTATCCTAATAGTACCTAATAGTTTGAATGATTGACAAATCATTCAAACACATGAGTCTGTGGAGTCACATATTCAAATCACCACAATATAAACATTCTGTGAGGAAAATCAGAAAATACAACTTACTAATATTTGTATAATAAAGAACATTAGTTGAAGAATGCATGGAAGTTTCTGATAACAGAAAACAAAAACCTTAACAAGTTATGGAAAGTACAAATAATACAATAGAAATCTATTAAGATTGAAGTCTCTAATTAAAAGAAAGATGACCGAATAATTACCCAAAATGTGGTAACCTGTGTAATATGCTTATAATAAAATAATAAAAATAAAAAGAGTAGATTTCTCTAATGACAAAAATACAACCACACAATCTTTAAGAAAAACTTTAGTATATAATATTGTCAATGAAAAAATCAACTTTTACTCAAAAGGAATATGAGATCATTAATTTTGGATCCAAATTATGTGTTGATAATATATATGAGAGTCTTTTCTTATATTGTAACTCAAATGATTTGTAGAAATCAGAGAAGAAAATTTTTCTAATGTAAAGAAAGAGTTGTTAATCAAGGTTAAAAAAAAGCATAAAGGGAATTAAATAGACAGGACCATAAAAGTAAATTTTCCATCTCATAAGTGCATAAAATTTTGTTTCCTTTTATGGCAAATTGTCATGTGGTAGAAGAGCTATATGAGGCTTAGAGATAAGTAATTAGATGATTATATGCCTTTTTTATTATAAATAAATATAAATTTATTATTTGGATACATAATTGAAATTTGTCATTTGAGTCATAATGTAGCAAATAACAACTGTGTTCATATATGCATCTGCTGTATTATGTCTTGAAGGCATTGTTTCTTTGATGCACTGTTTTCTCTGGATCTTGAAATTATGTCTGCCTTGTCTTCAACAAAGTTCTTTGAGTATTGAAGGGAGAGATTTGATGGAGACATACAACTTAGCATTAAGTATGTCAAGATATTTCAATCTCAGCACAATGTTTATATGTAGATCTATATTTGATTTCATCTACTGCAGGTAAAATCTCAGAAGATGGCAGAAGAAGTTTATAAAAGATCGAGACATCTGTTAATAAAGTTCACTATGATAACATATCAGGGGGAAAATTTATGTAATTTTCTTGATACAGGCAAAAAGGACATTTTCAAATTTAATTTGGAGGTTGTAGAGATAACTCTAAATAAACCACATTTATATAGGGTCTATGTTTGGTTCCCAGAATCCATGTCTATGACTCACAATTGTCTGTAGTTCTAGTTTCAGGTGGTATGACTCTTCTTCTAACCTTTTCAGGTATCTGCATGCATGTGGATATATCCACACATAGACATGTACAAATATACACAATGAAAATAAAACAAGTCTTCAAAACTGATGTTCATTCCTGTAAAATACCTCAGAGTAAAACTGAGCATAAAGTATATTATAAAATAAAACATTTACCTGTACCATTAATCTATACTGTTTATAGCCTCACCATAATTATTTCTGACTCTGTTTTAAATTATGAAGATAATTTTCAAATATCTAATCATAATACCAAATTCTGAGAGCAATGAAGTGTTTCTACAATTGATTCTTTCCAGACACTTTTCTCACTCTTTGTCTCAGTGCACTTTTAGCTTTCATATAGTTACCTTAGAAAGTCAGAGTTTTCCCAATACTATGATCCTGAAATCATAAGAAACATGTTCTTTGGCTCAATGTCTATTGCTTCACATTTCATACTTATATTTTAAAAACCACAGATTAGAGGCATGATTTCCTTCTTGAAGAATAACATTTGGTGTAAATCTACAGTTATTAGTCATTAATGACATTTGTGGATATATCTTTAAAATGTGAGCCAAACTCACATTTACTCTAGAAACAGCGCAGATCAGGCTGGGATTAAAAACCCTGAAATAAACCTTGATTATCCTATTCAGCTTATCCAACTTCCTTATTTTCTACATAATTCATAATATTATTAATATTGGCAAAGAATCATTGGGGAAACATTGACTCAGTTGAATGTATTTCATTACTTTTTATAAAATTGTGAGTTTAATACAGAAATTTTAGTAGTCATGAATTAGGAAGTAAGAAAAAGATAGTTTTTGAAATCTGAAGTTTCTGTCCTCTTATTTCTGTGTTCTCTTCATTTTATAATACTATGGGTAGGTAAGGGATTTGACAGTGATAGGTAAATGTGCAACTAAATAGCTACATGCATGCTAAAGACACCCAGCAAATTTGTTATGTGTCTTCTCTGAGTTTGGATTTTCAGACTTCCTATACTAGTAAAACTTAAATATATTTGCAATAAAAAACCATTTATCATGTAAAATATTATTTAATTAATTAATAAAATAGTTTAAATATTTTTATCCTCAAAATAAGGTTTTATATTGAGATATAACTATACTACTCTAAGTTCTTTTAGTTAAACACAGGTCACTCACCCAGATGTAAGAGAAAAACTGACTCGCAGGCCCACTGTTGACAGTCTACATCATGCCATAGCCTCTTTCACCACTCTCCTGTAACTAGGCACTAATCAGGACAAAGTAGCAAGTCAGCTCCCTAGAATCACGCTACAGCCTTGTCTTTCAGTAGGCACTGCCATGACTTCCCATCAATTTGATAGTAGTAGTACCTTTCACTTCAATTGTTTTCATTTGACCTCAGCCCAGAGGCTAAGAAATGTCGCCAATTGTCATAATTCCTTTATATTCTAAAGATCAGAATCGTGGTTAAACCATTTCCTAATGTATTAGTGATAATTTGATTTTATGATTGGCTGTTTTTTAATGGAATACTTTGGTTTCTCAATCTCTGATGATTGAGAGTTTTGTTGAGTATAGTAACCTGGGCTGGCATTTGTGTTCTCTTAGGGTCCACAGACATCTCTCCAGGATGATCTGGCTTTTAGCGTGTTTGTTGAGAAGTCTAATGTAATTCTGATAGGTCTGCCTTCATATGTTAATTGACCTTTTACCCTGCTTTTAATATACTTTTTTTGGTATATGCACTTCGTGTTTTTATTGTTATGTGATGTGAAAAATTTCTTTTCTGGTATAATCTATTTGGTGTCCGATAGACTTCTTGCACATTTATGGCCATGTCTTTCTTTAGTTGGGGAAGTTTCCATGATTTTTTAAAAGATGTCTTCTGGTCCTTTGTGCTGAAAATCTCCACTTTCTTCTATTCCTATTATTTTTAGGTTTTCTTTCATTGTGTCCTCGATTTCCTGGAAGTTTGGGGTTAGGAAATTTTTATGGTTAATATTTTCTTTGCCTGTTGTGTCAATATCTTCTATGGTAACGTCTAAGCCTGAGATTCTCTCTTCTATCTCTTGTATTTTGTTGTTGATGTTTGCATCTGTAGCTCATCTCTTTCCTAGGTTTTTCATTCCCAAGATTGCCTTCAGTTGTCCTCTTTACTGTTTCTACCACCATTTTTAGGACTTGGACAGCTTTGTTCAATTCCTTCACCTGTTTTGTTTTCCTGTATTTCTTTAAGTGAGTTATTTGTATTTTCATTAAAAGACTCTATTATCTTCATGAGATGAGATTTTAGGTTAGTGTCATGCTTTTCAGGTATTTTGGGTTATCTAGGGCTTGGTGTGCTGGGAGAACTGAGTTCTAATGGTGCCCAGATATATTGGCTTCTGTTGCTTATCTTCTTGTGGTTGCTTCACCATCTTCTTATCTCTGGTTTTAACTGGCCTGAGTGAGTCTGTCTGAACTCTACCCTGACTGCAGCAGATTTCCTTGCACTCTTCAGAATGCAGGTGAGAGGGGCACACAGACTGATCTTAGTTTCAGGGCTTTTTTTTTTTTTTTCACCACATTTTGAATATATGTTTTTATTCCATCTCAATGCATATATTTAAATTCATTTTTAAAATAGTTGGTTATTTGTACCTCTGTTTTACTATTATATCTTACAGACAGGTCTGTCTCCCTTGCAGGGTTTTTAGCTAGGTAATATTGATGACTATTTTTTTTTCCTCTGCTGTAATACAGAATGCCTTCCAATACCATAAATACTAGTCAGTAGGTATGAAGCTTTTCATTGGGCACCAGCTCAAATTTTCCATTATAGAAAGTAACCAAATACCTTTTGCAATTGCCTGTGCTGTTGCTTCTTCTTCTTCTTCTTCTTCTTCTTCTTCTTCTTCTTCTTCTTCTTCTTCTTCTTCTTCTTCTTCTTCTTCTTCTTCTTCTTCTTCTTCTTCTTCTTCCTCTTCCCCTTCCCCTTCCCCTTCCCCTTCTTCCCCTTCTTCTTCCCCTTCTTCCCCTTCTTCCCCTTCTTCCCCTTCTTCCCCTTCTTCCCCTTCTTCCCCTTCTTCCCCTTCTTCCCCTTCTTCCCCTTCTTCCCCTTCTTCCCCTTCTTCCCCTTCTTCCCCTTCTTCCCCTTCTTCCCCTTCTTCCCCTTCTTTCTTCCCCTTCTTCCCCTTCCCCTTCCCCTTCCCCTTCCCCTCCTCCTCTTCTTCCTCCTCCTTCTCCTTTCCTTCCTTTCTTCTTCCTCTTTCACTTCCTCCTCCTCCTCCTTATCCTCATCCTCCTCATGTTATTCAAAACAGTGTTGTCTTTGCTGTCCTAAACTCATTCTGTAGAATGGCTATGTCACTGACTTTCAGCAGAAATATGCTTCTTGCTGTGAGTGTAACTAGAACCATTGATCTAAAAACCACATGTTTCAAATGCATATCTTATTGGAGAATTCTTAAGCAGTCCACTCTTCTAAGGATTATATTAATTGAATTCCATTTCTGATTGTATTTTTTAATAAAATACATTTTTTTAATAATGACAAATGTGCTATCAATCAACTGCTTCACAACAGATAAATCTCTTCAGTTATATTCAGACCCTTGCAGTATTTCATCTTATATTGCATCATGGTGCAACTCAGCACTCTGGAAATCATCTCTATGCTCATCTCACCTACAAAGATATGAAACATGTATCAGATATTGAATTTCTTACCAGAAAATCTATACTGACTTTGTCTTTCCTGATATTTTACATTGAATCTTAAAACATAGGGCAATATGAAAAAGATTGTCAACTTCCATTTCAGGAGCTTGATTTGAAAAAATACCTACCTATAGATCATGTATGCAAAAAGTCAAAATGTACATTGAGCATTGAGCATAGGCTAGTAAGCTAAAAACAAATTTTAGAACTTCAGTAAAGCTATAGTTATTGTAGCTTATGATTCTAATGACTAATCTGTACATGAAAAACACATGTCACATAGAATTAAAAATTAGTTGAGTATGGATTGAGTCAAAATCATTACCATGTCCAAAAATAAATGAAAATCTATATTATCCCTCTAGAATAACAAAAGGATCTAATTGACATATGGCATTATGATTATTTAGATTGTGTGTTTATTACTTAGTTACACATTGTCCAGCACTGTGAGTCATAACAATTCTTGTCTGAAAATAAAATAAAGTATTCTGTTTTGAACAGGTCAAATCCAGTTAAAAGCTTAAGGATATCACAGCACAAACACCAGAGTAAAACTGTACTTTTATGGAAAGTAAGACTTTCCTTTATGTGGATCAAAGAAGCCAAATGGTAATGTGGCCCATCTGGATTTCTTGAAAATCAACAAGTGTAAACTCCCAGGAATTTACTGATGGAAAGTTGGGTACAGAGTGTTCATTTAAATTCAGTTGAAATACATAAAGGCTCTCTAAGCCAGTATTTATAATACCTAAACCTAAAGACGTACATAATATTTCATCTGATCACATAATTGACTGTTAATGGGTTTCCAAATGACACGTTACAGAAGTAGACCTCACAATTAATTCATAATTTTTCTTTCAAGTGTATTATTTTTCTGGAGTTTAATATATAAGCCCTTATCAATATAATTACAAAATTAGCTTCTAGAATTTTGCAAAAGATATCAATTTTACTTGAAATACTTTTTCTGATTTTTAAAAAATTGGATATATTATTTATCTAAATTTCAAATGTTATTCCTTTCAGTTTCTCTTCTGCAAACCTCCTACCCATTCCCCCTCCCTTTGCTTCTATGAGGGTACTCTCCCACCCACCCACCCACCCACCTGGCATTTCCCTAAACTGGGGTATCCAGTTTCCCAGGATCAAGGACCTCTCTTCCATTGATGCCAGATAAGACTATCTTCTGTTCCATATGCAGCTGGAGCCATGGGTTCCTCCATGTGTACTCTTTAGTTGGTGGTTTAGTCCCTGGGAGCTCTGGGGGGATCTGGTTGGTTGATATTGTTGTTCTTTCTTTGGGGTTGCAAATCATTTCAGCTTGTTCAGTCCTTCCCCTAACTCCTCTACTGTGGTCCCTGTGCTCTGTCCAATGGTTGGCTACAAACATCTGCATCTGTATTTGTCAGGCTCTGGCAGAGCCTGTATGGATCTGCACCAGGTCCTCTTCATATATATTATGTCTTTCAGATTAGTACTTTTATGGGAGTGAGTGAATAAGTGGGTCTTTGATTTTTGTCCCTGCTCTTCAGCTATTTTTTTTTCTGTTGGTTTGCCTTGTTCAACTTTCATGTGATTGCCCAATATTTTGTTATGTTTTGTTGTTAGCTCTTAGAATCCACTCTTTTCTAATTGAGGTAGAAAGAGAGTGAATCCGTTGGGAGGGGAGGCTGGGAGAAATTCAGAGGAGTATAGGTAGAGGAAACTTAAATCTGGATATACTGTATGAAAAAATAATCTATTGTCAAGAACAGGATAAAAAACAGAGAGAGAAAAGGTATACACAATTTCATCCATAAACCACACCCTCCTTAATCATATACCCAGTTAATTTTTTTATAATCAACAAATCCACTAATAAATATAAGATGCCATTTATTGACTGAGGTTGCTAAATATGAAAAACTAACATAGTTAACAAAATAATAATGCAGATATGCTAACATTTTGCTTCCCACCTAGTGATGTAACATTTTATAAGAAAATGAACAGTTTAAAATTTTATATTGGAATTTTAAGTATGAAAATTTAAAATATTGTGATTTGAGAAGTCAAAGTGAGAGAGAGAAAAACATTTTTTTGCACTAAGGAGAGACAGAGAAGTGCAGCAATATGGGTAAGTTTGAGAATAGCTTACTACTCTAAGAGACTTAGAGTTTAAAGAAATCCCAAGTCTCCCATCATTCAGTCTTAAAAATATAAAAATCAGATGACATGCCAAAACACACTGCCTGTTAATGATTCTACTGGTACATAGATATTTGTCTTTTGATTTTTATATCCTCCTGGTCTTTTTAAACAATAACAAGATAAGTTTTTACTAGTTCTCATTCAAAACAAAGAGAGTAGAACTATTAAAACTATAGTCTAGGAATTTTAGATTACCAATGAGAGGGCTTTGAAAATATTTAATTGTAATGTCTGCTAAGCAAAGAGGGGTCTATCATATCCCTATTTTTTTTTCTGGCTTGAGAATGTTCTTCTGAAATCCAATATTGCCCCTTACATACAATTTTCTGGCCTGTTGCAAATACTTCCCTAAATAGCACAATAGTATGTTTCTTTTTCACTGCAATAATATAAACTCTGCCTGCACCTGAGTTCCAGGCATAGGAGTATTTGTACACATCAGTGGTTGAATTTGAAATGAAGTCAGCCTTACAGTATTCCTTTCTAGTCCTGGATCTTCTTTCTGTAAAGTGTCTATTGATGCTTTTCAAGAATTTTATGTATTATAAAATTCATGCTAATATCAAAACAAATGTTAATTTTCATAAAACTTTCTTGAAAACTAATTTTATCCAAAAAAGCTTTATGAATTCAATTAATCTTTCATTAAAAGTTACACAAAGACTAATGCACTCTAAATAATGTATTATAAGCAAATATTTACAACATTCTTTGCGATCCAGCTCAGAAAGTGACTAATTCTAAAAAAAGGGGCAAATACAATTGCTGAGAACTTGTCTCTCTTTTTAATATCACATTTTAAAAGCAGAGATGAAACTTGTTAATTTAAAAATTTCATCAAATGAATATAATATGTATATTTTAGAGCTGAGATGATTTAAATAATAAACACATGTCTGTCTTACAAAATTATACCTTTTTTCTTTTTTCTCCTTCATATAACCAAAGCAGCCAGTAAAATGCAACCCTTTATAAAATGTTCTACAGATGGAAACTAAGTAATGGTTTGGCTTTTACATAGGAAAACAATTTTTATTAACCACTGGCTAATGGGATCACACTATCATATAAAATTTGAGCCACTGCTAATCACTACTAATCATGAGTTCAAAATTAATCTTGAAACAGTTCAGATAATTTACAGATTCCTGAAAAAACTACAGAATTCAGTAGCACTAAACTTAGAAGGAATGTGTTCTTACTCTGGTTTATTAACTTCTCTCTAATAACCTGTTGCACTTATTTCTGTATTTATGAAAACAGATTGAAATCAAATCAAACATGACATTTAAAAATTGCCAGTTATAGAGAAAATCTTGCCCTCTTTTATTTTAAAATGTTGATTCCAATTTTAATAAATTCTCTTGTACTAAGAAGCAAGTTGGTAAATTATATCACTTTTGGCAGCTTAATGTAAGTTAAAAATAATTGTGTATCTTCACAAGCCCACCCAGAATTTTTATTTGTTCTTTTTTTCCAAATGGATAATCCAAGATACCTAAGGACCAATAAATTCTCACAGCAGAAGGAAAAAGGCATTCTAATGAAGAGGAAAATGGACTTTTAAAATTAAGTATTATTAAATATGTAAAATTGAATTATTGTACAAAAACATAGTTACAGTCTAAAGAAGACATGAGAATGGAGTTCAAAGATCAAATGTAACCACCTTATATAATGTTTGTAAGACAAATGGGCAACATTTGGCTCTCAAACCTCAAAGAAATGGTTATAGAAGTAGACTGAAAAGAGAGTTGGAACAAGGCATCTAGGAAAACTGCTTTTTACATATTATGTTTGAAAGCAGTCTAGGCTTCAGTTTTCTTAGCTATTTTATTTGTACATCATAACTATATAAAATAAAATCTTATTATAATATTTTTCATGTATGGATAAATTTATTCTTGTTATTAACACTTCTCCAATTACTTTTTATGTCTCTTTTTTTAATATGAAGAAAGCTGGGACAATAGCAAAGGGAACATTACTTAGGAATATGATTTGTAGTATTTAAATTTAAAAAAATTAATCACCATCTTTTGAATGTATAAACAAATATACTAATTAATTTACCTTCAAATCAACCATCACTAGGAGGCTTAAAAACTAATATATTTAATTAGAATATTAGTAGCAGACCTTAACAGCTGTAAAACATGAGAAAAATTATTTTCACTTATGTTGTGAGTGATCTTTCATCATATCTGGGCATAAAATTTTTATTGACCAATAATTTGGGTAAAATGAAAACCTTCTATCTATAACTTTTGATGATCTAGATCATCTATCTATACTTTTAGATACTTCTATCTATAACTTTTAGACAGTCTAGATGTTTTTAAATTATATTTCATTCTGAAGCAAAACAGATTTTACACTAGAAATTAATTATTAATATTAGTTACATAATATATATTAAGTTTGATCTTATGTGAATTACAAAAGCATAACAACTATTTTATCTTGAAAATATAATCTATTAAAATATTTCCAACTGATTTGCATGATGAATTATTTCTAAATAATGCAAATTAGTTATAGGAAAGCTTTTTTATATAAGAAATATGGGCTGATTTGGATGGATATTTTGTATATGACACAGTAAAGTAAATATATATGCTCATGAAATGTTTCATAAATAGGAATAGATCTACTAGAACATATCAAAAACTGATAATTTTTCTTATAAAAGAGACCACAACATAGTGAGCCTGCAAGACTTATAGAAAACAGGATTCAGGAAAAGAGGTTCCCAGGAAGCTATGCTGTATATGATTTTGAACTTTTGAGGGAGTGGTTGCTAAATCACACCCTAGTGAGTGCTAAAGTTCATTCTCATTCTAAAAATATCACATCATTTTATAGTTCTGTTATTTAGACTAGAAGACAAGTCTCGAAAAATCAGAACTTCCATTGAGAAAATACCACAATCCTGTCCTAATATGTTTTGGATGGACCATTATTTATTTTTATAGCTTTCTTCTTGATGGTTCTAAACAAGATTAAGACAACAGGAACATACAACCCTAAAAATGTTTAACAATTATTATACTGCCTCCTCTGACACACAATTACTCAATTTTAACACCCAGAAAGAATATTTTTCTATAGCTCAAGGCTGTGTTTAATCCCTGTCATGGTAACATGTACCCGTGATTCCTTTATTATGTAAAGCCTTTCGGTTGTGGTTTTTCTCTCAGTGTGGCTACCCACTCAGGTTACTTCCTTTGCTCAAAAAAAAAAAAAAAAAATCCCTTCTCTTTGATTGAAATGCCATAAAGAAAGATGAGTTGTGATTCTTCACCCTCTTTTATTTTGTCAGGC
The DNA here is from genome assembly GCF_011762505.2 of Arvicanthis niloticus. NCBI lineage: Eukaryota > Metazoa > Chordata > Mammalia > Rodentia > Muridae > Arvicanthis > Arvicanthis niloticus. Next base: position 63,815,967 of record NC_047672.1, on the reverse strand, counting down.
ATAAATTTTAAAATGGCACACTGGGCTTCTTACTGAATAACACATCAAAGTGGCTTTCCTGTCACAGTCAGAGAGCATCAGCTAAGGAGAAGCCACATCTGAATTCTGGAAATCAATATAGAATATTCTGTGTCAAAACTGCTTTCTATCTTTTTACAATATGTCTTTTACATTGAATGAGAGTGTGAAGGCACAAATTGGGGGAGGAGGAATTGTAGAAAGACACTCTGCAGACTCTGCATGCATAGGTGTGCTATTTAGTTTTGCTTCCAACTGGCTATGGCCCTCTCTTCAGATTCTCTTCAGTATAACCTCTGCATGCTTGATCAGTTGCAAACATCAGGACTTTAACAGGTAACTTTCCACAGTGCACTGACCAGGGTCATTTTCAAAATGTAAAGTTTTCTTACAGATGTTCTTGATTTAGAGTTAATGCAGAACAATATGTTGCTTTCACAAAGCCATTTGGTGTCCAAGAATTTTCTAGAAAAAGTCCAGTGTTATCTCTCTCCTTACTATTTGTAATTCTTTTCTCGTCCCTACCCTCTTTCATTTCCCTGATCTTACTCACAGGATTCCTTTACTTCCCTAGGGAGAATGGCTATAATCAAATCATTTCTGTGGTTTCCTGAATTTTTAACTATTTTTTTTTTACTTTCTTCTATAGTCAGATATGTATACATACATTTATCATTACCTTAATCATGCTATTATAAGTCACTTTGAATTTACTATAGACTACCTGATGTTACAATTTCAGAATAGGGAGTGGTTGTTGGTTTTTCATTTTCTTTGAAATATTTCACATAGTTCTTTTACTTATCAGTGGGAGCTAACTGTATGTGAGGATTTCGGTGATCTGATATTATTTTAAACAAAATGTACATAAAAGATCAGGGTGGAGGCTGGAGATGCCAGAGTACAGATGGTCTGGATTTAAGATTTGTTTCTATAATAAAGAAAAAGCAAGATATAGTATAAATTACACTTTGAATTTTAAACATTATTTCTTAATAAGGTTTTGGGCATCTCCCTCAGACTGTTAACTCCGGCAGAACTACTGCTCATGGTGAGACAGGCAATAATAAGGATAAACAACCTGTCTTCCACAGCAAACACACAATAACCCTGTTCCCTAGGAACACAATAAGCACTTTATCACTTAATAAGTGAGAGACCTACAGTTGTAAAAGTAAAATTAAATTGCATTAAAATAGATATATAATATTCTTTTTCATCACCAGCCATAAAATCATGGTGATAATAATCAGCTTTTATTATCTCATACTTAATATTAAGTATTTTAATATTGTAATATGGTCTTGTATGGTGCCCCCTCTTTGCTACAAGCAATATCTATCATAATGTTATTAATAGTGAAGGAAATTATATATTTTTTTAATTTAAAATTCAGTCTGTATTACTGTAGGTACTTCCTGTGCCCTTTTTGAAGAGGTGGAGGTAGTCTGATGTTTCCTGCACGCTATGACCACAGTTTGTGTGATGGTTGTCATCTGCTGCTGCAAGTTATAGGCAGATGTGAGAACACTGACCAGCAACTTAATATGCAGTGTCAACTATGCATTGATTTTGATTCTAACCAAGATAATCACTCACCTGGACCCGAATTTCTTTTTTAGGCTTTTTTTTTTTTTCCTTCAGGATGAGCGTATTGATGTTAACTTGTTTGTTTGCTGTTTGTTTCGTGGCTTTGGCAGAAAACAATCTTTCCATATATTTCTAAAGTAACTAGAAGGTAGTCCTCTAAACTACCTTCTAACTATTCACATGTATTTTTTAAATAAGACCTCAAAAAAAAGTGAATCCTTTTATCTATCAACTCCATGACATACTGTCTCCTACTCATTTACTCTTAAGGCGGAGGACTTATCCCTGGACCTTGCACATTCTAGTCAAGTGCTTTGTCACTCGGCATGCCTGTTACTTACTAGGTATCTTCTTTCAATATTCTTTGTCTATAATGTCTTCTTTTCCTTTTTGGCATTTTATTTTTGTTTCAGTTGAAACTTAAATATCCTGAGTCCTGAGAGTTCACATATCATAAAATAATATTTTACTTATAGGTAACACATCATATTTTATAAGTACAGAACTAGAAATTTAAAGGATTTTTGACTTTTGTTTTTCAAGCACTCGAGTTGCATTACTACCCTAACTACCTTGCAATGCCTAGTCATCTTTTCTATTCTATTTATGTTTTTGAGCTGTCCATCTACCTTTTTCTGAAGGCTTTTTAAAATATTTCATTGTCATAAAAATTCATGTTCAGCATTTCAACATCTGCTAGAAAATCACAAATTTTAAAATCATATTTGAAACATATACCTATTGCTTTTCTTAGTTTCAACAGAATAATGTACAAATACTTAGACACTATGTTAGAGCAAGTGTTAAAAATATAATGATAATTATAAATATGAATTTATATTGCCTTCTATAATTCTATTTTATGTACTTCATATTTTAAATCACCTTTTATTTTAAAAAGTATGCATTTATTTATTTTGCATATTTTTGTATTATCTATGTACACACATAAATATCTGGTACCTAAGGAAGCCAGAGGAGGGTTTCAGGTATTAGTGCATTAGAGTTACAGATTGTGAACCACTGAATGTGCTGGGAACTACATTTGTTCTTGATAAGAAAGACAAGCGCTCTTAAATGCTGAGCTATCTCTCCAGGCCTGTTTACTTTCTATATTAGGTAACTAAAATTAAATACTATATTCTGTTCTTAAACCTAATGAACAATATAAAATAAAAATCACTACTTAATTTGAAAGGCTATAAATATTTTAATGATTATGCTTCTACATACTCAAATCATAAGGAAATGGTACTCTTTTTGCGTAATTGTATTTTAAACATTAATAGTGTCAAATTTGTAAAATTTTTAGAAAAACAATTTTTTTCATTTACTTATTCTATCATCTAGCATTTATTTATTTATCTCTCAAATATTACACTATAACCACAGTTCCATCTCCTTCCTCTTCTGAAAGCCCATTCCACCTCCCTATGGCCACATATTGACTACTTCTCCATTTTCTTTCAGAAAAGAGCAGGTCTCCTGTGGATATCAACTAAACATGGCATAACAAGTTACAATATGACTTGGCACATACTGCCTTAGTTGGGGTTTTATTGCTGTGAAGAGATGCCATGAACAAGGCAACTTTTATAAAGCCAAAGATTCAATTGGGGCTGGCTTACAGTTTCAGAGGTTTAGTCCATTATCATCATGGCTAGAAGCATGGCAGCATGCAGGCAGACAAAATACTGGAGAAGCAAAGAGTTCTATATCTGGATTGAAAGGCAACTGGGAGGAGACTCTGATTCCATGCATAGGAGAACTCAAAGCCTGCCAACACATGATGCATTTCTACCAATAGTACCACACCTAGTGAATAAGACCACACTTCTTTATAGTGTAACTCCCTATGACCAAGCATTGAAATACATGTGTCTATGAAGAATAAACTTTTTCAAACAGCCTAACCCCCATAGCCTTGTAGCCATAACATAGTACAAAATACATTTAGTCTAACTTTAACAGTCCCTGTAATCTATTGCAGTCCCAACAATTTTCAAGAGTCCAAAGTTTAAATTCTCTCTGGGATTCATACAATCTATTAACTATAATCCACTACAAAATTAAAATAAAAGAATATGTATTACCATTCCAAATACTGGACCAAAGCAAGTCCAAAAGTCAGCGGGGCAAAGTCCAAACTCTGCACCTCCATGTCTGATGTCCAACTTCTTTCAGCTTTATTGACAGAAAACCATTTTTTTTTCTCTTAGGTTGTTTCCACTCCCTGTCTCTGGCATCTTTAAAATCTTGAAACCTCTAAGACTACTTCAACTTCATAGCTTTTCTTTCCAATGTCTGGGCATCTGGGGTGCACACAAGATCTTCTGAGCTCCTCCAAAGGATTTAGGTCACTTTTCCAGCTCTGCCCTCTGTAGCATTCAAGGCTTTGGCTGACTTCACTTTAGTTGTGCTGTTATTCTTGGTGGTCATCCCATAGTATTTGCATCTCCAATACTCGGTTGTCTTCTCCTACAACTAAACTGCACATTTTCTAAAGGGCTCTCATAAACTCTATTTATAGGGCCAAGTCTCAACTACTTTCCATGATTCCTTCATCCCTGGGCATTGAACTGCCACTAAAGTTGCACCTTCACCTATGATTTTTCCAGGACTCTCACAGTGTTAAATTTCAGCTGCATGACACCTTCATATTTTCAAAACAAGTCCATATATACTTTTTTTAGTTAGGGTTTTAGTTCTGTGAAGAGACACCATGACAAAAGCAACTCTTATAAAGCCAAACATTTAATTGTGTCTGGCTTACAATCTCAGAAGTTTAGTCCATTATTATTATGCAGGAAGCATGGTATCTCACAAGCGGTTATGGTATTGAAACTGCTGAGAATTCTAGATCTTGGTCCAAAGGCAGGCAAGAGAAGATTGATTCCACACTGAGCAGAGTTAGCATACTAGACCTCAAAGTCTGACTAAACATTGAGACACTTCCTCCAAGGCCACACCTACTACAATAAAGTCACACTTCCAAATAGTTCCACTCCTTAGGGAAAAACATTGAAACATGAATCTATGTTAACCAAACCTTTTCAAACTACCACATATATTCTCACATCAAGGCTCAACACAGCAACAAACTAAGAGGAAAGGATCCCAAGAGCAGTCAAAATAACCAGACAGTCCTGTTCACAGTTTTAGGAGTCCCACAAGCACACCAAGTTACATAATTTATATACAGAGGACTTAGCTCAGATCCCAGATAAGCTCCCTGATTGATACTTCAGTTTCTGTGAGCCCCTATAAGCTCTGCTTTTTTATCATCTGGGCCATATTTTTTGGTGTTTTTCTGGTTTCCTTGACCCATCTGCCTCCTACAAGCCTCCTTTTCCCATCTTCTACCTGGCACCTGGAATTCTGGCTAATTTTTGGCTATGAATCTCTGCATCTTATACTATAAAGGTTTTTTTTTTTTTTTAATTTACCAGATATAATTGTTGTAGTGTTGAATAAGCTCAATGTTTCTAGTTCTTTATGAACTCTCCCTTGCTGGTTCAACTCAGCTACTCAGGCTCAAATTAGCTTTCCAAGCTGACTGATTCAAACTTACTTCTCTTGACTTCGGACTGAATTTCTCTGATAGGCATCAAACTAACTCTTCTGACTTTTTTTCATACTCTGGTTCCTTCTGCCTTCATCTGTAGCATGCCTCTGTAAAACTGTCTCAATAAAACTATACCCTTATTCTCTGTACTGCTCTCTTAAGTTGGCTCTCTTTCCTATCTGTTGGGAATATTCTATTTCTGGCTCATGCTATCAAATTTTTCTCTAATTTGTCAGATTGTCTGCCATTCAATTACATGTCAATTTGGGGGATTAAGGATGTGTACCAAAGGTATGTCTGCATTCAGGTCAGTAGGATTAAAGGTATGCGGTATGTCTGCATTACAGTAGGATGATGGACCTAGAAATTCTTTGGATGAGATTCCTTGCCAGAGCACTCATACTGTGGGATTAAAATTCCTCTACCTGCTCCTTTCAGTTTCTAGATGAAGCTTCTCTGATAATGATTGGGTTCAGCTCTGGTTCTGAGTATAGCAGAATTGAGCAAATGCTGCACCTTTAAAGAGTCAGCTAGCACTTAACCATACCAGAACTAGAAACAAGTTTTTTTTCCAATAAATAACACAATCTTGTGTTGTGTGGTATGATCAAGTATCCTGTAACACAGAGCCTTAACTAACCATCTTCACTGACTATACAAGCATTTCAGTGTTAGGACTAAGGCATCAACTTAGTCATAAAAACATGTGAACTACAATTTGTACTGCCTACAAGATGGGCTGGGGTTACAGTGGCACAGTACTTGTGGGAGTAGTCAACCAATAACTGGTCCAGCTTGAGACCCATGCCACAAAAGGGATTCCACCATTGACACTGCCAGGATGGCCAGGATGCAGAGGCTGGTTAGCTTAGAAACCTAGGACAAAAATCAAACACACAAGGGAAAAATTGTAAATGAATTAATTAGATAACTATAAAATCAATTGTTGTACTATATTATCAATTATTGCAATGTAGTTACCAATATAATAATTATTAATTATACAATCAATGTAATGATTCATGATATTCTGCTATTCTGCTACAAAATTTATAAGAAACCAAATGTTTGGAAAAAACATTTGGAGAAAACGTTTGGAAAAAAGATTTTTATATTATTTGGGAATAGGCCAAGGAAATTATAAAAAAATACTTCACTTTTTCCTTGTATAACTAAATTTCATTACCTACAGTAAGTAACACAAAAAGTAACCGAAGAAATGAAATATTTCAAATGGATGTATTTTAATTTGTAGAGTTTGTAATATTAAAGTATGTGCACTATACCATAGACAAATACACAGAATTTCAATGGGCAAGTGCTCTAAATTCTGAAAAGTCTTATTTGATAATTACACATTTATTAGAGGGTATGGCAATTATGAGGATTTGTACAAATTAAGAGTGATAATGCTTCAGCATGTGAATCTAGTAAAATAAATCTTTTTTTTGCATATTACAACATAACACATATCACTGGTATACCACACAATCCTAAAGGACAGCTGTTATAAACAGATCTAATTACACTTTAAAAGATGTGTTTAATAAACAGAAAGGGGAAATAAAGATCCCCAAAGATTGATTACATAGTGCTTTATTAACTTTAAATGTTTTAAATTCTAAGGAGAAAGCATCTCTGGAAAGACTAGAAAAAATAATGCTGAATTAAATCAGCCTGTATATTTTAAAGATGTATGTATTGTCTTTAAAATTGAAACTTGGATATGTGTTACATTGAAGAAGAGGTTTTGTCTTTTCACAGGATAAGAAAAGCTATGGACACCACCAAAATTGATAGAGATTAGATGTGAACAGGAAACACCACGTGAATAAGAAGAAGTAAAGTACAACAAACAGCTTGGTCAGGTCAGTTCATCCAAACTAATTTATAAAAACTAAAAAGTGCCTTTCATTTGATCATGCATGAAAAATAAAATTAAAAAAACCAATATTTTTCAATGATAGTTTTTCAAATGTAGAAGTTAGATTTGATTATATCTCCCAGCCACATGCTCTCAGAAATAAGACTCAGAGTCAAAATATATTTACAAATACCTTAGCCATATAGTCATGTTCTTCTCTGACTAGCTCATAACTTAAAATAACATATTTATTTAATCTACATTATACCACTGTAAGGGGCTGAGGATCACTGATAAAAGACCCCAAGCTAAAGTAATATGCAGAAGGAAAGAACATTTATTCTTCAGAATAACCACCATGCAGGGGGAAGCCATTTATACAAAATGGCAACAACCTGATAAGCTAGTAAGTTGCTTTACATGTAGCTAGAGGAACTTCAGGAATGGTTAGGTCATTTTTAATATTATTGGCTATCTAAGAAGCAGTTACATTACTAGAGTTCTAATTACTTTCTATATTAGCTTTATCATTTTTGGTCAAGCCTTGGAGAAATTCTAGGAATTGTCTCAGTCCTTGAGCTGGTTATCTGTCTCGGCTAGATGTCAGGGCCATTGGTGACTAACAATCCATTTTCTGTGGTTTTCTTTGGAGAAGTTTGCCTGCTTCTTTGGAGAACTGAAGCTTAAGGCCTAACATGGCAACCTGTTCTAAAATGGAGTGAATTAAGTTCTCTCACAATGTGGCTGGTTACGTGTGTTTAGGTACTATGTGTTTGTTTTGTCACATCTTCCAAGGCAAATCTCCTAAGCTTTAGTCTATCCAAGAATTCTTCTTTTCCTCCTAAATGGTTCACCTCCTAGGTTCTACCTACACTGTAGGACACCAGATCTATTATTGAGAGACACTACATCCATACAGACACAGATATTCCCTCTATAAAGGCACACTTGCCTTATTGGCATGAAATAAAATGTAGGTTTCTTAAACCATATGTCTTAATTTCATGTTAGAATGTTAGACAATTTTTTGCTACATAGCCCATGCATTCTTAGACATTAACTTTTAAGTTTTCTCACAATTAAGATATATAAAATGTTTTAAGTAAATTCAAAGGGTTACTACAATTCAAACTTGCTTTCTAAATCTCTAAGAGGTGGAATCATTTGGAGCTATGATGGAATATTTGAGCAAGGCAGTGGTAGCCCATATCTTTAATCCCAGCAGAGGCAGACAGGTCATTATAAGTTAATTGTTTTCTAAGTTCTAGAGTTACAGTGGTTATTACAGATGGTGATAGTGCTCACCTTTTTTTCCACTGCCCAAGGACAAAACTTACATACAGCTCCTAATTGATATATTCACACCCAACAAAATCACATATTATATTTACAGGTTATTATTTTAAAAACTAGCTTAAGTATTTAGAAAAGCAGCTCATTCGAATGGAGACAGAATAGAAGAGCTGCTTTTGCAAGTGCTGCTACAGTCATCTTGCATGCAGCCATGACCAGTATTGAACTAGATCATATTCTAATTATAAACATCATTTTAACTGGTGAATTGTCAACTGGGGACTCTCCATAAAACAAAAACTTGTCCACCAATATTTGCTTGCCTTGTTGGCTTCTATTGCACATGTTTTGCCTATATGGAGAATACATATTCTCTTTGAGAAAAAAATACACATTTTACAAGGCATGGAGAGCCTTATACTCAGTCGGTGCCAACCACCCTTTGGCCATAAGGGGTCTCCTTAAAATGATGTATAAGATCCATTCAAAGGCAGAGTCCTTTGGAGGCTTAGGCATGGAAGGAAAGGTATTACAGTAGAACTGGTACCTATCTGAACTTCATGACCACTATGTGGTAGAAAACGTGTCTGAGTCTTCCTGCACTGAGGAAATAGCTCAGTTGCCTATATCTTCGTTCCTACTCCACCGACCCCTCCCCCAAAGAGAGGCACCTATTGAACGGTGGGGACCAACAGAATGGTCACATTTGGCTAATTCATGGTTTACTGATGGTTCATTAGCTGTTGATGGAACCAAAACTAATGGAAAGCAGCATGCTTAGACCAGAGGATTGACTGGCCAATACTGAGGAAAGAATCAAAAAATCAGCTCAGGACTACTGTGTATATGACATATACACATATGTAATACTGTGTATATGACATATACACATATGTAATACTGTATATATGACAAACAGCTAGGAAAGCGAACGGAAAATCTCTATCTTCTCCAATTTATGGTGCATATGGTCAGCAAAATGGAATACTTTTAACCAGCAGATAACTGACAAAGATATCTTGTCATAGGAGGCATGAAGGAAAATGGCAAAACCTAGTAAATCTTAGAAAAGACATCAAATTTTATGTAGCTCATACAGGTAAGATAGACAAAATGTCTGAAAATAATGAAATAGTGGACACCTTGGCATCATGTTTAATTAAGACTAGAATATTAAAATTTTTTCCATGGATCAAATTTAAAATAAAACAGCAAGAATCTTAGATTATACATAAAAAAAAAAAAAAAAACCTCGAAGGTTTACCCCTAATACTAAAAATATAAAGGAAAATGGAGAGCCAAATTATACCATGACATTCCTATGAGAATAACTATTATAAGGAATCCATACCAAAGCTATGGTTACAACCCTTAGTCCTATCCTTGGAAGGCATATGCCTTTAATCTGAATACTTGGGAGGCAGAGGCAGGTACATAAAAATTGCAGTGATTTAAGCCACTTGCAAAAAACAGGCTGAAATTCAAAGTGAATGTCTTTTGTGATCTAAAACAAAATAGATACACCTTGAATTCATACATAAAAAGAAAGGGGAATATAGGTATATTTATATACACATATTAAGATATATTTAGTTTCAAATTTTCAAAAGATTTTTTTTTAAATTTCAATTGAAAGATAATACATTTTCTGTTGGCATAAAACTTTTGCCCTAGGAATAATATAACCAGCTAAAAAGAAAGAGCGAGAATTAGAACAGGGTATTGTTTTTATCTTTTAGGGGAATAAAGGCATCCAAATAAGGAAGCCAGAGACCACTGGACAAGTGAAGCATCTAAATAAAAAGAATATGTTATCAAGAGAAAATGACCCAAAATAAAGAATAAATTGTCCAAGTGGTATCATGCACCTTCAGATTTTCTCTGCTCTTCCCTACAGACCTAAGTGGCAAATAGTCTTTATGTGGTCCCAGTTCAATTAAAAATTAAACCTGTCTTTGGTGGTGGAATATGTCTTATTTCTTTAAACTTATGCATGATTTTAAAAGGGAAATCCAAAATCTTTGTCACATATTAGAAGAGTCACAGAGGAAAAGAAAAAATAAAAAACTACTGCCCATAATCTCATAATCTTTTGTTTTCACTTGAATCTTTAAAATTTGTCTTAAGATATAAATATTATAACAAAATCTATAAGATTACTATGTATATATGAACTTTCTGCCATGATACTACTAGTCATAAGGAATACTAATTCTAGAAATAAGCTTTATCAAGCTTCCTGTGCGTGTTTTTAAGTTTGATTCTGAACCTGGTAACAAGTAACAAAGTTTATGCACCTAAGATGTACTTAATAGATTGTAGGCCTCAGTCTTCTGGGATCTGCTGAATATGGTGTTTAAAATGTTTAAGGGTTTTTGTTGTTGTTGTTGTTGTTTTGTTTATTTGTTTTTACCATTCCCAACAGTAACCTTTGAGATTTCTGAGAAGATGCTGGGCCCTGCAACAATCAGTCCAACCAAACTGTAATAACACTATCTACTGGACCATCCTTCGTCTACTACCAGGTTCTGTACAAACAGTGGGAACATTTGGGTTGACTGCAGTGTTCTATCTAAGCCAAGATTTCCACTAGGCTATCAAATACTACTAAAAGATAAGCTTTAGACCACAAATTGAGCAGGGCATTCAAATTGCTGAGTTTATATGAGACTGACAAGAACATTTTACAGAACTTTGGACTCAAAAATACTTAGTGTTAAAACTGCCAAATACAACCAAGCTGGACATTATGGAAAGCCAGGTAGCACACTTTTATTATTATAAATAGTTTTAATGTGTTATAACTCAAATCTTTCTTTTTTCTTTAGACAAATGCGGGAGTGTTTCAGGATATTTGATTGCACTGTGAACCCCTAGATTGAGTTATTTACTGGAAAAGCCTGTTTCTAGTTGTGGTGTGGTCCAACCCTGGACACACCTTTAATCTAAGAGGATTAAATTGTAAACAGGATTAAATAAAGTCAACCATAGCTCAAGAAGTGGAGCAACCAACCAGTCGTCCGAGAGTAAACATAGATAAATACCACAGAGATTAAAAATTTAGGAGGATGAATAGAGAGTCAGAAAATGTAGAAGGGAGGGACATTCAGCTTGAGGGGCTTTTGAGACTACATGAAGAAAAAGAGCTTGACTTCATTTCTGGGATTTGGCTGAGGAGAATCTACTGTGTGTTTTCTCTGTCTCTCTGACCTAGCAGGCTTTCACAGAATCTGGCTCCTGAGATTTTATTGGTAAAATTGAGCATTTGAGATTGCATTAAAATCAATTAAAAACAACAGTGCTATATATCTCATTAATTTTCTTCCTTTACTTTTATTTTCTGTGTTTTCATAGGTCCTGGAAAACTACCGTGTTTCTAACTACATCTCTTCATCAGTAAACTCTCTTTGAGAAAATTTAACTCTACCTTCTAGAAACAACATGGCAAATTCTAATTGCATTATCTTTTACATTTTGCATTGATTTTTAGCTGGTTTGAAGAATAAAGTTATAAGATTTATAAAGTATCATGAAGCATTTCAATACATATTCCACCAGAAATAAGATGTGGGTGCATAGTCATTTCTTCTAGTCTATCAACTATACAATATATTGCTACTATTAAAAATCAATTGTAAATAAGATAAGGAAATGTCTTACCATGCTTATTACTCATTGATCAGATTCCCTCCATCCCTGTCTTCAATCTCCTTCCTGCTTTCACAGCCTCTTGGAAACAACAATTTCACTTTTTGGTTTTGTGAGATGAACTTTTTAAGTTTTTTTTTCTAATCTTCCAGTTAATAGCTAGATTAGGCTACTTATAACCCTTTAGTTTCAATATAAACTTCAAGTTCCATGAATTTTAAGAAGACCATAAATTTCTTAACACAATAAATTATACATTTTTTTCTTTGAGTTTGTTTATATAGTAAATTACATTGATGTATTTCCTTGTACTTAACCATTTCTGTTTCACTGGGATGAAGCCTAGTTGATCACGGTGAGTGATCATTTTGATGTGTTCTTGGATTTCCTTTGTGAGAATTTTATTGAGTATGTTTGCATTGATGTTCATAAAGAAAATTACTCTGAAGTTCTCTTTCTTTGTTGGTTTATTGTATGGTTTAGGTATAAGTGAAATTGTGGCTTCATAGAACAAATTGGGTGGTGTTCCTTTGTTTCTATTTTGTGGAGCAGTTTGAAGAGTATTTTAATGACTATTGCTATTTCTTTAGGGGTTATGGGACAGTTTAGATGGTTTATCTGATCCTGATTTAACTTTGACACCTGGTATCTGTCTAGAAAATTGTCCATTTCATCTAGATTTTCCAATATGGTGGTTTATATAGGCTCTTATAGTAGGACTAATGATTTTTTAATTTCCTCAGATTCTGTTGTTATGTCTCCTTTTTCAATTCTGATATTATTAATTTGGATACTGTCTCTGTGCCCTGTAGTTAGTCTGGCTAAGGGTTTATATATCTTGTTGATTTTCTCAATGAACCAGCTCCTGGTTTTATTGATTGTTTGCATAGTTCTTTTTGTTTCTACTTGGTTGATTTCAGCCCTGAGTTTGATTATTTCCTGCCGTCTACTCCTCTTGGATGTATTTGCTTCTTTTTTGTTCTAGAGCTTTCATGTGTGCTGTCAAGCTGCTAATGTATGTTCTTTCCAGTTTCTTTATGTAGGCACTTAGAGCTGTGAGTTTTCTTCTTACCACTGCTTTCATTGTGTCCCATAAGTTTTAGTTTGATGTGCCTTCATATTCATTAAATTCTAAAAAGTCTTTAATTTCTTATTTCTTTCTTAACCAAGTTATCATTTAGTAGAGCATTTTACAGATTCCACCTGTATGTGGGCTTTCTATTATGTTTGTTGTCATTGAAGATTATTAGACCATGGTGATCTGATAGAATGCACGGAATTATTTCAATCTTCATGTATCTGTTGAGGCCTGTCTTGTGACCAATTGTATGTTCTATTTTTAGAAGGTACCAAGAGGTGCTCAGAAGAAGGTATATTCTTTTAGAATGAAGTGGTCTATAAATAACTGTTAAATCCATTTGGTTTGTAACTTCTGTTAGTTTTACTGTGTCTCTGTTTATTTTCTGTTTCCATATTCTATCCATTTCTGAGAGTGGGATGTTGAAGTTTTCCACTAGCATTGTGTGCAACATGTGTTTTGAGCTTTAGTAAAGTTTCTTTTATGAATGTGGGTTCCCTTGCATTTGGACCTCATAAAATTGCAAATCTTTTGTAAGGCAAAAGAAACTGTCATTAGGACAAAATGGAAACCAACAGATTAGGAAAAAAAAGTCTTTACCAATTCTATATCCTTTAGAGGACTAATATCTAATATATATGAAGAACTCGAGAAGTTAGACTACAGAGAACTAAATAACCCTGTTAAAAATGGGGTAGAGAGCTAAATAAAGAAGTCTCAACTGAGGAATACCAAATGGCCAAGAAGCACTTAAAGAAATGCTCAATATTCCTTGTCATCAGGGAAATGCAAATCAAAACAAACCTGAGATACCACCTCACGCCAGTCAGAATGGCTAAGATCAAAAACTAAAGTGAAAACAGATGCTGGCAAGGATGTGGAGAAAGAGGAACAGTCCCCCATTGTTGGTGGGATTGCAAGTTGGTACAACCACTCTGGAAATCAGTCTGGTGTTTCCTCAGAAAATTGGACATAGCATTACTTGAGGACCCAGATATTCCACTCTTAGACATATACCCAAAAGATGCTCCAAAATATAACTAGGACACATACTCCACTATCTTTATAGCAGACTTATTTATAATAGCCAGAAGTTTGAAAGAACCCAGATGTACTTCAACAGAGGAATGGATACAGAATATGTGGTATATTTACACAATGGAGTACTACACAGCTATTAAAAACAATGACTTCATGAAATTCTTAGGCAAATGGATGGAACTAGAAAATAACCTCTCAAGTAAGGTAACCCAATCACAAAAGAGTACACATGGTATGCACTCACCAGTTAGTGTATATTATGCCCAATGCTGGGAATATCCAAGATACTATTTACAGACCACATGAAGCGCAAGAAGAAGGAAGACCAAAGTGTGGGTGCTTCCATTCTTAGAAAATGGAACAAAATACTCATGGGGGCAAGTATGGAGACAAAGTGTGGAGCAGAGACTAAAGGAAAGGCCTCCCAAGACTGCACCTTCTAGGGATCAATCTCATATACAGTCACCAAACCCAGACCCTATTATGGATGCTAAGAAGTGCATGCTGATAGGAGCTTATATAGCATCTCCTAAGAGGCCTGCCAGAGCCTAACAAATACAGAGGTGGTTGCTCACAGCCAATCATTGGACTGAGTATGGGGTTCCCTGTGGAGAAGTTATAGAAAGGACTGAAGGAGTTGAAGGGGTCAGCAACCCCATAGAAAGAACAATAATATCAACCAACCAGAACCCCTAGAGGTCCCAGGGATTAAACCACCAACCACGAAGTACACATATATGGACCCATGGCTCCAGCTGCATATGTAGCAGAGGATGGCTTTGTTGGGCATCAATGGGAAAAAAGGCCCTTGGTCCTGTGAAGGCTCAATGCCCCAGTGTAGGGGAATTCGAGGCCAGGGAGTCATGAGTTGGTGGGTTTGAGGACACCCTCATAGAAACAGGGGAGGGGTGGGATAGAGGTTTTAGGGGAGAGGGGGAATGGGAAATGGTGATAAGATTTGAAATGTAAATAATGAAAATATCCAATAAAAAAGAATCTTAGTTCATAGAAAACTGGATCCAATGAAAGGCACTGACTTGGAAAGATTTAGAATTGAAATACTTATGATTGTGTTACACACAATCACACACACACACAAACACACACTCATAAACATGTTATTTCTAAGCATATGAATAGAACCTACTCTATCTATATGTTACTTGTATGTACAATTAAAGAAACGAAGGTCATGGGAATAATTTAAATTGGAATATGGGAGAAATATGTGGATAGGTTGAAGAGAGAAAAGAGAAATGATTTCTTTATGAACTTTAAAATAATAGAAATAATAAATATGATTTTGAAGTAAAATACATAAATAAATGAATAAATAAATAAATAAATAAATAAATAAATGATATGTGTTCTAAGACTCAAAAACATGCCTTATAGGGATTTTTATGGTTATCATTATGCTCTGCCATACTCATATATGACGAATGTGAAAAATAATAAACCTGGGCTGTTGTCCAGCACTGAGCATTATATACTCTACTTTCAGTTTTCCACTGTTAGTCTATATTGTTTTGTGTGTGCATGTGCATATGTGTGCGTTTTCTTTTGTATGTATGTATGAGTATGCATATTGTATGTATGTGTGTGGTGCATGGGTATAGTTGTTTATGTGCATTTGTGTCAATGTGTGTGCCAGATATCATTTTTTTTTTTTTGCTGTAATTATCAGGGCTAGTATGTCATCATTTTGAGACACTATGCCTGGGATTCACTAGATGGGCTGCTGGCTAGTTTGCGCGCTCTATAGATCCTGCCTTCACTCTCCAGCAGTGAAGTAAAGGATGCCATTATCTGACCACATAGGGTCTAAATTCAGCTCTTTGTATTCACAAAACAAGCATTTTACACACTGAGCCATCTCCCCAGTCCTTCTGCTGCTATTATTTTTAGCATAGTTTTTTTATTAGAAAATGATGCAATGTACATTAAATTTGCATACTAACATTGAACTTGTAAATACATTGCAAGTAAAATTAAGAGTAATAGTATTTAACCTTCAATTCGCAAGTGAATATAATATAATCATATCAGTAAATAGATATAAAATTAGGAGTCAGAAAAATCGTTAAGAGCAACTGGAACATGGGATACTCTCAGGCTGCCATTGCTACCTGTGAGTTGAATGAGGACTGCTAATATCAAAGAAACTCTGGAAACTAGAAACTAGGCGGTCTCTGAAAACTAGAAAAAAAAACAAAACCAACCAAACAAAAAAAATAACAACAACAACAACAAAAAACAATATTCACAAAGCTTTCAGGAAGGACTCAGACTTCAAGGCACCTTGATTTTGGTCACAGAAGAATGATTGGGATTTCTATTTTCTAAAAGTATGAGATAAAAATTTATTGTTTTGAAATACTGTATATGTAGTAATTTGTTGCAGCAGTGATAAGAAATTTAAATTGGTATTAAACTTTCATGCTAACCACTATAATTTGAAATTTTCATTATAAAATGTGACCAATTATAACAGAATCCCAAAAGGGTTCTGCTAGTTAAAATGTTAAGGCCTAGGTAACTTTTACCTGTCTAGCCTGCCATTTTGTGATGTTACTAATAGTATAGGAAAACTTTCTCCTGTGCTGTTACTAGGAAAGTTTCTCATGCTCTAGTTTATTACACTTTCTGTTATTTTATATGTTCTGATGTTCTTGGAGACCCATTACAATAGAAGTCATTTAGAACTGCTTGGTATAGTTGGCCACAATAGGCTTGGAACCAAACAAGCTGTCCTGAAAACCCTTCTACACCTATGTATGAGCTTTAATGGTTTCTTGCTTTTATAAGCTGCCCTTGCCATGGACCCCAACATAAGATAGACAATATCACCAATATAAAACACCATTTGAGTACTAGATGATTAAACTTTAAGTTCTAAGACTTCCCTGGGAACTGACATGCTGCTTTGCAAAAAGAGACATATATGCTGGTAACTGCCATCTTGGTTAGAAACATAAGACATGAATGTTGGACTAGGCAAGTCCTCAGCCACAGTTGAACACCCCGCCCAATGGGGATAGAATAACTGTACAACAATTACATATTTCTAAGGAAATTCCCTATCCCTAAGTCCTGATTGGTAGAATAACACGGCACATAGATTTATGTATTTTAGGCTTAAAGCCTCTTCAGATCTTAAATCAATATCCCAGCCAGCTCCTGAGTGTGTTCTGTGGCTCTGATCCATCAATTTTAGGATGTGGCATTCAATAAATTATCCCTGTTTCACTAAGATCCCTGTCTGAGATTTTTGTGTGATGATTCTCAGACCTTAACAGTCTTGTCTACATTTACGCCATTGATAGATTTGCAGGGTTTCTTATGTTTTGAAGGTCAGTTGGCTGGGAATATATATGCACTAGTGTACTCAAACCAGGAAGGATAACTTGATATACTCGGGTCTAGTCATAGGCTTCATAAATATTAGTTAGTTGTATACAGTGGATCTATGAGGAATTTTCAAGTAAACATGCAATGTGCTTTATTAAGTCCACTGGGGTCTAGATGTAAATGTAACTTTTATTTGCCCGATGTAATTGTTATCTCTGAGACTTACTACTAAATAGGCTCATGGTTTCTAGCTCTCTGTGAACTGTTTGTAGCTGGCTCAACTCAGCTCTTCTAGCTCAAACTCTTCTCCAAGATGACTGATTTAATGTGACTTCTTTTAGCTTCTTACTGAATTTCTCTGAAAGGCCTCAAACTAACTTTAGAAACTTGCTGTGATATTCTGGCTCCTTCTGATTCTCTGGCTTTAGCTTCCTCTGCTATCATTCACTGAACTGTACAAACTTACAATCTCAACTCCACTGCACTGAATTCACTGCACTGACTCTCAACTGAATGAACTAACCAGACTTCACTCTCCTTATGCTGCCCTTAAAGAGCTTTTCTCGTGTGTGTGTGTGTGTGTGTGTGTGTGTGTGTGTGTGTGTGTGTGTGTATGTGTGTGTGATCTCTGATTCATTCTGGCAAATATTTCTCCGATTCATCAATTTGTCTACCCCATGATTAGAAGTGATTGTTTGGAATTAAAGTGTGTACTAAAGAATTCCAGCCAGAGGGATTAAAGGCATGTACTAAAGGCATGTCTGTATTCCAGCCAGATCACACAGACCTAAAAGGTCTTTGGATGTTATCAGAGCAGCCACGTTGCTAGGTTAAAATTCCTTTACACTAATATTTCATAGTACTTCTGCCTTTTATTTCTTTATCTATGAATTATACAGAGTGAGACATCACCATGGATCATATATTTGCAAGATTCTATTCTAGAACAAGAAATCTACTGGATTATTTTATAAATATATGACACCACTAAGAAGGAAGAAGATGCTCAGCTTTGTTATGTGATAATCTTTCTCTATTAAGTTTACAATTGAAAGAAATAATGGGAAAGAAGTCAAGCTTTGGCATGCATTTGCTATCACAAGTATTTGTGTTTTCTAAATTTCTACCCTAACAATAGTTGAATATGTAACATCATTCTTTCCCAGTCTAATTTTGGATTACAGAGTGAATAAAGACTATCACTAAGTACTTCAAAATGATACTGTTTAAATTTCTAATTTTTAGAAACTGATATTTAAAGGCAGTGGGAATTACGGTTTAATCAGGACAAATTTTACTATTATTGTTAACTTCAAGTAAGTTCCTGTTTGAATGATTGCTAGCCATATCAACATAGTATCCTGCTTTTTCAATAATCACTATATAATAAATTGCTAAAATTTGGCTTGTTAAAGTACTTATTTGTCTTAGTATATTTTCCATTAAAAGGGGGTTGAATTTATCTATGACTTCTAGATTTTCTTTTAGTTTTTCCTTTGTTATTTAATTTCTATGTTCTGTCAGTGAGATAACAGAAAGCTTAATATTCATGTAAGTGCCTTACATCTTTCAGACATTGAAACATAAACAAAACTTATACCCTCTAAATATATTGGTATGGTTCTAAATAATTATAAAGTGTTCAGTAGCTTCTCTAATAAACCAAAATTCATGTCAGCCAAAATTTTTCATCTAGAGCACTTAACATGCTGGCAATATCAACATTGCTTTTTCCATTTTAGTTTATTTTATATACCTACAGATTGATTGATTTTTATTATTAATTACACAAATTCTTCATAAATACCTACTGATACACCAAAAGGATTATTTGTAAACAACAAAAATAATCCCACATTTGTTTCTAAATATTTTCTTCAAAATAGTTTTTTTTTCTTTGAAAAAATTATATATGTATACAATATATCTTGGTCATATCTACCTCTATTTCTTCCTCCACTTCTTCTAGGAATCCCTATTTCTTCCTCCAATTCTTTCATCATACCTCCTTCCCAAAGGTCATGCACCCCCATTTTTATATATATCTAGCACACTGACTATAATTAATGTTCTTTGTATGCATGCGCAAGTAGTGTTAGCTACTCCAAGAAAAGTAAGTCTCCCTCCCCATCTTAGTTACTTTTCAATTGTTGTGACAAAACAACAATGCCAAGGCAACTTATAAAAAGAAGCATTTATTTTAGAGCTGAGTTTCCCACGGGTTAGCATCCATGGCTATTATCATGGAGAGCATTGTAACTGACAGGCCTGTTTGTCACTACTGAACCAGAAGCTGTGAACTTATATCTGATTCACAAGCAAGAGGCAAAAAGAACTAACTGAAAATTCATGAGCATTTGAAAACTCACTCTCCTAACCTTTCTCTAACACTTCCCTGACTGGGGAGCTATTATTTAAATATAGAAGTTCAATGGGCACCAGTCTCATTTAAACTCTCACAGAACCCCAGCAGCCATCAACTGTCAGTTGCTCCTTAACTATGGGTGGGGCATTGGGAAACACTCTCCCTTCCATAAATTTAACTTTTAAATTTATAAGGTTTTCTGTGCAACAGCAGTATCTAAAGTATAAGAATTTCTGTGTTGGGTTGGAGGAATGGTTATTCTGTTTTAAAAGAATGTGCTACCTTTCAGCGGTCCCACAACTTTCTGTAACTCCAACTCCAAGGAGATCTTAAGGTTCTAGGCACCCACACTCATGTGCACCCCTATACACATGTACATATACTTAAAAAATAAAGCCTTGAAAAAGAAATGATATGCTATCTGTTTATCAATAAGGTTGAACAAAATATTCTAAGAGAAAAGAGGAATGCAAATTATCAAACTAACAAAATAGTTGTAGCAGCAGCTTTATATCTGTGATATGTTTGTCTAGATGTATTTCCTACGTGGGTAATGATAAAGTAGATCTTTGACAAAGGTGGGGAAATTAGGATCTCAGCCATAGGCAGGAGATCATAGTTTATTTTAGTGTATTATGATAATTGTGTGCTATGTGTTCTTATCTTTATTGTATTCTTTGTTAGAATTCTTCAACATTATTTTCATGTATAATTTTCTTTCTTTCTTTTTTGTTATTTCCCTCATCTCTTCTGAAGTGCCAATAAATTACACTAGCCAATCTTTATTAAAAAAAAAAGAAAGAAAGAAAAATAAAAGGAAATGAATAGACAAATGAATACATAATCTAAAAAAATAATATTGCCTGGTTTAGTATGCTCACATCTGTCCTGTTTACATCACTGCCCTATTCTTGTTTATGGGTTATTTGTTTTTAAAAATGATAAATAAAATATAAAAGAAGAAGAAGAACTTGAGAGTCTGGGAGTAGGTGTAAGCATGTTTGGAGGATATGATCAAAATGCATTTTATGTATGCTGTATAAAATCTCAAATAATGAATCAAAATTACAGTATTAAAACAAAACCTGCTTTATACTGCTGAAGAAAAAAGAGAAAAAGAAAGCCAATTTTTTTTAAATTGATCAATTTTCTGTGTAGATGGATGAAACTTGATACTTAATATGTTATGGAAAGTCATTCAGGAAATACACCTGTAGTAAGGAAAAATGGTATACATATAATGTAATTTTTATTACCATAAAAAAATCAAAGTGTTTTTAAAAAACTACATATTAACAATTTTAAAAAGACAAAAATAAAAACATAGTGGTCTTTCCTCTAACAGCAAAGGGATAGAAAAATTTTGTTTGAGCCAGTGTTCTCTAGGGTGAAGGTCTGCATTTTGTTATTAAGGTGGTGTGAAGGACTAGGCACAGTCTTTTTCTATATGATCCAATAGGATTTTTGTTGTTCTTGTTCCTGTTGATGCCTGTAAGAAATTTAAAAGGTTAAAATGAGTTTAACTCATTAAGTAAAATTTCTTTTAAAATTTTCTGTGGCTGACATAAAAGTTGTCGATTTTACCTCATTGTAAATTTTAATAGGCTAATAATATGCTGTGATTAAAAAGCTTATTAAAACAAAGCAAAATAAAACAAAAACACACACACACACACACACACACACACTGTGGCACTGTGATAAGAATTAAACCTCTTCTCCTCTTCTCACCAACAGTGTGTGGTCCTTTGGTCCACTGCTAGCATTTGTTGTTATCCAGCTTGAGATACAATCTCAGTGTGTTTTCTCTTTGTGTTCCTCCAGTGGGTATGCAACTTTTTTTTTTTTTTGAAATTGACCATTTTTAATTCAGCTTTTGAGAATGATCTGTTCATTTCTTTATTCTTTTTATTGTTTGAGATGTTTGGTTACTTGTTGCTCAGTTGTTTGGATACTAATAACTTTTAAGCAAGATACTTTGTTGAAACTGTCACAGAAAATAAATTCATAGCAACAAACTGCTGTAGAGTAGAAATGTAGAGTGCTAACATTTTGGGGGCATTGATGTCTTTATGTGTCTTCTTACCTTAGCCATACATTCTTTATTTTCAAAATGCAAATATAGTGTTTTCTTCCTCAATACATCCATATGACATTCTTCAGCATAGTCTTAGACAGTTTATTTTGTATTAAAGTGCTGTGAAACTTAATTGACTATTAAATCTCTTTATTCTGTTTTTGAGAGGACTGGAAATAGTAAGTCTATGCATACAATAAAAACAGATTTTTTTCTATTATATGTGTACGTATTTCCTTATTTATATTTTATATGTATCTTCTATTATGTGCATGCTTTTGTTTATGCTGTTCTGTAATTCCTGTGTGCCCACGTGATGGTCAGAGGTCCATTTCAGTATTTTTCTTCATCACTTTCCAGCATGTGTGACATGAAATGGAACCTTCCACTAAACCTTCACTTCACCACTTGGCTAGTTATCAAGTTTCAGGGATCTGCCTGTCTCCACTTCACTACTACCAACCTTGTAGGTATACTCTGTTGTCTCTTGGGTATACTTGGATTTTACTTGGGTATTGGTAATTTAAATATGGGTACTCAAGCTGGTGGCGAGTACTTTACCCAGTGAATCATCTTGGTTTGACATAAGGAAATTCTAATGCAGAAGCCAATAGGCTATCAGGCAACACTATAGAGAGATACTGTCTTACATGAGGATGGAAGAACACTAGTAGTATGAAGAGAAAATGGGGTTAAGGAGGCTGGACATAAATTGGGAGATAATATAATATAAAGGAAGAAATATTCAGAGAATAAATGAGATTAAAGATCTTCGAAAAAAGACATGTGAAGAGTACAACTTTTGAAACTTTCTACAAATATTTACGTATAAAGTGCTTAAATGGAGTAGTTCTACATGTTGATAAAATGACTCTACCCTCTACTTTAAATAATCAAACAAAAACTTTCTAAACATTATAGACTATGGACCATGCTCTTTGTTACCCACACCACTTTCTGGCAGAACATGAAAGTTGAAAAGATCGTAGGACATGGAGAAATCAGAATGACACAGACCATGAAATCTTGAAGCTGCCCACCCCCATTGACTAGATTCTATAATATCATAAGATGCTATTCATGCTCCTCAGGGAAAAAAAGCAATCAACAATCTTAGCCAGCAATGGATATTTCAAGCTGCAATCCAGCCCTTCTGAAAGATATATTCATTGATGCATTGATAGCATGAGTATTGTGGAAATAACCACAGCTCTCTAGTTGTATTTAAGTCCTACTCCATAGAAGACAGAAAGAGTACTGTAAACATGGTTATGAACCCATAGCTAGGAAAGTCATAAACCTTAACATAAGACCTATTACTATTTTTTCAAGTGACTATAATATCAAACTGTCTTCTAAGTATTTATCTTTCTAACCCTAGTTTAGTACAGCACTTATTCTTCAATGGAGAGGCTTCTCCTCCTGCCCCCAGAATAAAAATGAGTAAAAGACCACAAAACTTATCAAAGCTCAAAGAATAAGTGACTGTGTGATTCTCAGCATTAATAGACATTTCTTCATCACACTTTTCCTAAGACTCAGATTATGGTGAAAGTGAGAATGAAAAGTTTGTAAGAGTCAAAAGATTGTGGAGGAAGACTAAAACCATGTTTTCTTGACCTGGCAGGATTGTTTCAGTATTTACCATAAAGCAAGTGTTATCATGTGTATAGGACATGTGCAAAATTCAAACCAATCAAAATTTAACCACGGATAGAGTAAGAAACATAAAAAGAACAATAGAAAAAATAAAGAAACCATAAACAGTAGCAATCCTGGACATGTAAAACCCAAGGAAGAGAATAAGAACCACAGATATAAGCATTACTAACAGCAAATGAAACAGATGAAAAAGAGAATCTCAGAAATAGAAGATACAATAAAAAACATAGATACATCAACTAAAAATGCAAAATTTTAAATGTTCATCACAGAAAATGTCCAGGAAATTTTGGAAAACTATAACATAACCCAACCTATAGGAATAGAAGAAGGAAAATTGTCCCAACTCAAGAATCCAGAAAACATCTTCACCAAATCATATAAGAAAAATTTTCTAACCTAAAAAGAAAGATGCCCATAAACATACAAGAAGCTTACAGAATACCAAACTGATTGGATCAGAAAAGAAAATCTTACCATCACACAATAATCAAAACATTAATGTACAGAACAAAGAAGGATATTAAAAGCTGCAAGGTAAAAATGCCAAGTAACATATAAAGGAAGACCATCAGAATTACACCCAACTTGTCAGTAGAGACTGTAAAAGCTAGAATGGCATAGACATGTCTTACAGAACTTAATTGACTAAAGATGTCATTCTAGATTACTATAACCATCAAAATGGTCAACCAAAATAGATAGAGAGGCCAAGATATTCCATGAAAAAATCCAATATAAACAATACCTTTCCACTAATCCAGTCATACAGAAGATACTAGAATGAAAACTCCAACCCAATGAGGTTAACTACAATCAATAAAATATAATAAACAAACAATTTCACACTATCAACCAATAGAAGAGAAATGCACACACACACACACACACACACACACACACACACACAAACTTACACTACCATCACCAACATATAACTTCTTAGTGCTTCAAGAACTCTCTTCTGAAACTAATAGGATAATTGGTCACAAACCAAGTCTCAACAGATACCAGAAGATTGAAATAATCTCATGTATTGTATCAGATCACCATGAATTAAAGCTGGGCATCAACAACAACAAAAGTCCTACATACTCATGGAAACTGAATAACTCACTACTCAATGATCTTAGGGTCAGGGAAGAAAAAAGAAAGAAATTAAAGACATTCTAGAATATAATGAACATAAGAATAGAACATATCTAAACTCTTGGGGCACAATGAAAGAAGTAGAGGAAAAGTTCATAGTGCTAAGTGTCTTCATGAAATTCATAAAATTATCATACTAAAAATTTAAAATTACACCTGAGAGCAATAGAAAGAAATAAAGAAGAGAAAGGAGGAGGAGGAGGAAGAGGAGGAGGAGGAGGAGGAGGAGGAGGAGGAAGAGGAAGAGGAAGAGGAAGAAGAAGAAGAAGAAGAAGAAGAAGAAGAAGAAGAAGAAGAAGAAGAAGAAGAAGAAATAAGGACACCCAAGACAAATAGAAAGTTAAATATTATCAAACTCAGTGCTGAAATCAATCAATTAGAAATGAAGAGAACAATACAAATGATCAATAAAACCGAGATCATTATTTCAGAAAATCAACAAGAACAACTCTTAGCTAAACTAATTGAAATTAACAATATCATAAATGAATAGGGAGATATAACAATGGACACAGAAGAAGATGAAAGAATCAATAGTGCTCATATCAAAAGCCTGTACTTTACAAAACTGGAAAAAAAATTACGTGAAATGGTTGATTTTCCTAAAATAGCAGTTTCTGAAGATAAATCAAGATCAGGTATACTATCTAGTTCTATAACACCTAAGGGCATAAAAGCAGTCATTAATATTTACACACACACACACACACACACACACACACACACACACACACACACCAACACTCATACCAAGACCAGATAATTATAGTACAGAATTCTATAAGACTTTCAAAGAAGAACTAAAAACAGTATGCCTCAAACTAGTGCACAAAAGAGAAACAGAATGAACATTGCCAAACTCATTCTATGTGGCAACTGTCATCCTGATACCTAATCAACACAAAGTCTCAACAAATAATGAGAATTTCAGACTAATCTCCCCCCTGATTGCTGATACAAAAATATTCAATAAAATACTTGCAAACTGAATCCAGGAACTCATCAAGGACATCATCCACCATGACTAAGTAGGTTGCATCCCAGAGATGCAGAAGTGGATCAATATACAAAATATCCACCAACATAATTCAATAAACAAACAAACTTAAAGGAAAATAAAACAAAATCATCTCATTAAATGTTGAAAAAGCCTTTGATAAAATCCATTACCCCTTATTTTAAAAGACTTAAAGAGATCAAGGATACAAAGCACATACCTAAAGATAAGAAAGGCAATATACAGCAAGTCCATCGCTAACATCAAATTAGATGGAGAGAAACTTAAAGCTATTCCACTAAAATCTGGGACAAGACAAGGTAGTCCACTCTCCCTATTTCTTCAATATAGCATTAGAAGTATTAGAAGTTCTACCTTTAGCAATAAGACAGAAAAAGGAGATCAAGGGGATACAAATTGGAAAGAAAGTAGTCAGACTATTGGTATTTGCAGATGATATGGTAGTATACATATGTGACCCAAAAAATTCTACCAGAGAACTCCGATAACTGATAAACAACTTCCATAAAATCACAACAAAATTCCTTACAGATCTTGAAGGAACAATTCTCAACTTTATATGGAGAAAAAAATAACAACACATCAAAATAACAGTGTAGCTAAAACAGTCCTGAATAATAACAGAACTTCTAGAAGTGTCACCATCCCTGACTTCAAGCTATAATACAAAGCAATACTAATGAAAACAGCAGAATATTGGTATAAAAATTGGTTGATCAATGGAATCAAATTTGAGACTGAGAAATAAATCCACACACCTATGGACCCTTGGTTTTAGCAAAGATGCCAAAATTATGCAATGGAAAAGGGAGAGCATCTTCCACAAATTGTGCTTGTCTAACTGGATATCTGCATGTAGAAGAATACAAATAGATCTATATTTAAGATCCTCCACAATACTCAAGTCCAGATGGATCAAAAACTTCAACATAAAAGCATATACACAATATCTAATAGAACAGAAAGTGGGGAATGACCTTAAATTTATTGGTATGGGGGACAACCTTCTAAAGAGAGCACCAATGGCTCAGTCTCTAAGATCAACAGCTAGAGTGGGCTGTTCCTGAATCTGTTGCCTGGTTTTCTATGGCTCCTATTCCCCTAACTGGGCTGCCATGTTTGGCCTCAGTAGGAGAAGATGCACTTAGTACTGAAGTGACTTGGTGTGCTGGAGGTGATGGTGGGGAGTTGAGGATGGGAGATTATGGGAAGGTTGTGAAGGGAGAGGAAAAATGGCCTGGGAATCTACATAAGGGGATACTGGGAAGAGAGGGGTGGTGATATTGGGATGTAAGGTTAATAAATAAATGAAGTTTTAAAAAGAAAAAATTTAAAAATAAAATTTAAAAACTATTGAGTATTTTTGCAAGGTCCTGTGCAATTTAACCAATAAGGACAGTATTAATAAGAGATTTCTTAAGAAGTCACTGTCTCCCTGTATTGAAAAGAAACCTAAAATGATGCATAGAGAATGGTTTATATCAATTTTGAACTTGACAGGAACCAGAACTCTCCTGTTCAAATCACAAGGTCATGAGGTACTCTCATAAAATTCATCAATTTTAAATATGATGAAAGAGAAGGCAGGCTAATCCCTGCCAGCTAACCAACTCAGCTAATATCTGGGCCCATGTCCAGACCTTTGAGTCAAGTCATTCCAATATGTACCCCATATAGGAGCTTCTGGAATGCGTGAAGGAGCCTGTCTTGCAGAGCCAGAGCTACAGCGTCACCACAACTCTGCCAACAGCAGAGTATTTGAGATGAGTTTCAGTTGTGATGCAGTATTTATGGTGATTCTGAGACTTGAACCAGTCCAATGACTCATTGCTATGAATATTTGTATGCAAAGCTGTCTAGGAAAAATACTATGTGACACACCACAGTTTCCAGTGCCACTATGTCAAAGGAATATATGGAGAGATGGAAAAATAGAGGAATACATCAGAAAGTGAGTGGTGGAGAGAGCTGGTACTAGAGATACTATGGCAATAATAAATGTGAATAAAGTCTTTTGAACAAGAAAACATATCTTTCCAAATAGTGCTGGCATACTTGTGATATTGAGAAGTGCAATGGCCTGGAGCTAGCATTCCATCTCAGACAACACAATTGTTGGAGTTCTGAGCAATTACAGAATATCCAAGAGAAAGGACTGATCATTTTCAGGATTGGATTTCATCAAAAACCATCTATGGTCTATGCTACTCTTCAAGGCCACTTTGATATCTGTGGTTGATTGCCCTAGTCTGTGTTGAACTCCACAGTTCATATTGATGTCCATGGGTG
The DNA here is from genome assembly GCF_011762505.2 of Arvicanthis niloticus. Classification (NCBI taxonomy): domain Eukaryota; kingdom Metazoa; phylum Chordata; class Mammalia; order Rodentia; family Muridae; genus Arvicanthis; species Arvicanthis niloticus. The sequence goes on along the minus strand of NC_047672.1, from coordinate 63,787,959 downwards.
AGGTACAACAGATTCAGATGTCCTTGGTATGGGGCACTGCCTGAGGAGATACTAGTATTGTGGTAGCCTGCATTGCAACCTAAGGCCATGGTGATGTCTGGGTCTGTGCTACCAAGGGCTTTGTCTGGGTTTGTGATCTTACTGGTTATGTGGTGAAGGAGGAGCTAATGTGGGAGGAGTAAGGAGAGGAAGAGGAAAAGGAAAAGGAAAAGCAGGAGCTAGGGGAAAGGGCCTAGAGAAAAGAACATGGAAGCGGATGTGTGCGTGACTCTAGCAGTCAAAGGTAGTTGGTATATCTAGGTTGGGTATTGGGTTATATCTCTGATTGTGTGAGTATCCTGTTATTGAACATTACCAAACATATAAAGACTATGGATAATCTAAGCGTTAGAGTCTCATTTGTACCTAGCCCACGTGGATGGAGGGATTGTCTGGGCTCAGCCAAGCATTGTGGAGACAGAGTAGTAGATTTGTAGAGACATCTCCCATCTGGTGTCTCATGGGTGGCAGGGCTGGTGTCTCTGACCTCTGACCACCTGAGCAGATGGCCCAAACTGAGCAGCAGCGGTGGTATGGCTGCAGCCGCTCCTAGCCGCAGGCCTAGGCAAGTTGGGAACATGGCAGCTGATTAAGAAAAGCCAGATTGAATGCCGCCTTTTAAAATATCTCTCCCAATAATGCCATTTGTATTGATATTCATGGTCAGTGTTATTACCAAAGACCATAAAGATGTCCATGGTCTGTGCTTCTGCCTGAAGCCATGTTAATGTCCATGAGCCAGCTGTACTGCTGTCAAGGGCCATAATGATATGAGTCATGTGGTAAGCTAGAGCCCTGGTGATGTTTGTGATTCATGCTAATACTGGGGACAGTGTGGATGTCTATGGTCTGTGCTGTTTTTAGGAACAATGTGGAGTCCATGATCCATGCTCTCACTGACTCACTGACTGTAAAGGGCAAAAAAGATAATTTGCCATGGTATTTAATACTACAGACTCTCAGTTGAGGAAGAGGGACTTCGAAGGTTTTTATGAGAACCCCTACCTCTGCCATATCCATTCATAAAAGTAACAACCTAGACAGAAAGCCATCGAAAAGAACTCTTTAAAATTGTGCTAAGGATTCAGAAGTGTATCTCTCTACAATTGATCAGTTCTGGTGAGGGTGTGAGTGAATATTTACTCAGTTTTCTTTAAGGACTGTCCATACTGAGTTTGACCAAGCTCCAGTGAGTATATGAGAAACACGAATTGGGCTTTTTTTCCTTTTTCTGCTTATTTTTTGGGGGTGGCTGTAAGGTCACAAGGATGAGTGGGCCAGACCTGGGAGGACAGGAAAAAGGGTGGGCTCAGAATTTATTACATGACATTTCAAAATAATCAATAAAAATATAATGAAATAAAAGGTCATTGTTCTAGGATGCATTTTAAAAACTAATATTTGTTGGAATTTTACTCATGGTACTGTTCCCAGAGCCAAGTGAGCGCTATGATTTACCTGTGTTCCTCCTTATATGTGTGGTTGTGTTAACTACTATAGGTGTGTTTTACCCTCTCTTTATGAATTAGAGCTATCACTTGTATTATTTCCAATTTTAATAGAAGTACATGTATGGATATGGTACAGGTACAGTTATAAGTATAGGCATAGGTATAGGGTAGGTGTAGGTATAGATACAGGTACATATAGATCATTTTTTATGTGTAAATCAAAAGAGACATGAACAGAAGCAAATAAACCTTGTCTCTACATGAGGTTATGCTGTTAACACTGTGATTTAAGGGCGTAGTTTTGCCTACCTGTTTGCTTATGTTTGTTTGTTTTTGTTTTTCGTGAAATAAAAGTTTTACTAATTATTAGTTTCTTTTTTTCTAATGTTGAAATACAATGTTTTGATAAAACAAAAAAAATCAGTTGATAAGGAAAACAGATTGCATATTAAAGTGCAAAACATATATTTGAGCTTGCCTGTAGAACCAGGAACCCATTGCTGATTAGCTCAGAGTTGTAGGGTAGAAACCAACATGACTGGTGGAACCAAAAAAAAAAAAAAAAAAAAAAACACGTCAATGAAATGATTCCTAATGATTTTCTGCTATACTTACAGACCCAAACTTATTCTAATCATCATCAGAGAGGCTTTATTCAGCAATGGACAAGAGCAAATGCAGAAACCTACAATCATTCAGTGGAGGGAGAGAAAGAAATGCGGGATTCAGAAGGGTCAAGGATACCACAAGAACATGGCTCACAGAATCAACTAATTAGGGCTCAAAGAGGCTCACAAAGTATGAACCAACAATCACAGAGCCTGCATGGATTTGTGCAGGCTTAGATTTTCCTCTAAGCCTACTTTATTTAGGGTTTTTTAAAAATGTTTCAACCTCTCTTCCATCTGACTGACCAGACATAGGAGAAAATGAAGATTTATAGAAAAAGTGTTCATGGACCTGTTTAGAAGTAGTTCTTTGGGGGCAATTCAACTCTTCATTGTCTAGATACCAGCAGTCCAGTTTAATAGCTAACACCAAATAGTTATCAGTAGTGGCAATTCAGTCCATTAGCAAACACCAAATACAAATCAGTAGCAGTGAATGGATTCAGCAGCAACTACAAGGGTTTTCCAAATTGGCAGGGGTCAGCAAAAGCAACATGAATCAGTCAGAATGCCACAAGAAGTTCTTTGGTGTGATTCATTCTACAAAATCAAGACAAGCAAACACCAGGAAAGTATTGCAAAGACAGTGAAGACCAGCAAAGACCAGCAAAATCCAGTGAAGCATTGCATGGTAGAGCAATGAAAGAGCATCAGCCCCCTCATTGTGGAGATCGATTTATATCAGATTCTTTCCACATATCCTGTGCCCTCTCAAGTATCTACTCCAGCAAGACATCAATCACATGACCTCTCACATGTCTGCTTCAGCAAAACATCCTTTCTTGTATGTTCCAGCAAAACATCCTCTCCTGAAACAGCTTCCAGAAAATCATAATATGACACAACTGATTTCCAGAGAAACCAGAAAATACTTCAGGTCTGACCTCCTCCCTCTGCATATATGTTATGTTGTGCAGTTTCATGTTCTTGTGGGACTCCTAACAGTGAGAAGGGGGCCCTGTCTTTGATTCTTTTGTCTGCCTTTAGGACCGCTTTTCTTCTACTGAGTTGCCCTGTCCAACCTTTGACATGAATGTATGTGCTTAGTCTTGTAACTTGTTATGCTGTGTTTGGTTGATATCTCTGGGAGGTCTGCTCCTTTCTGAAAGGAAAGAGAGGAAGAGTAGAAGGGAACAGGGAGGTGGTGTGTGTGGGTGTACTGGAAGAAGAGGAGAGAGGAAAAACTGAGTTTTGATTTAATATATGAGAGAAAAATAAAAAAGAAAAACATGTTGAAAATATCTTTCCCAAGATTGATCTTAATATTTATTCTATGAAACCAGAACCCACAAACCAATATGATGCAAATTATAAACCAGGTTTATTTAACAACTATGAAATAGAAAAGAAGTAACCATTTGAAGAATTCATATTTTTGTTTAACCAATGATATTATCCTGTCCAAAACAGTGTCAGATGCCAGCTGATTTTCAATTTATATGTTCATACATGCATATATACATATTCATGCATATATTTAGTCTTCTTAATAATTGAGAAAAAAATTAAAAGGCTGTATAAATCATGTCACATTAAGTTTTTTTTCACATACATGTTACACTTAAGCCAACTGACCACTATCTAAGGACATCATTTCAAAAAGGAAATGAATAAGATCTATGCTAGAATGCAGGATTTAATTGAAGTCTACCTGGGGGTTCTCGTGTTTACTTAATAATCATCAATTAGTCTTGGAAAAGGTAGGCTTAAATGAGAAATTCTGGTTACTCCATTTAAAATACATTAATGGACTGATCTTCAAAATTAGAATAAAGGAAAAGATACACAAGACTTAGAGGTAAAATATTGCCATGAAACTCTTCAAACAAATAAAGTAGACTGTGTACATATAAGTAAATTACATAGAGCACTAGTTTATCTCAGGAACTGTCCAGTTAATATTGGTGGTTTTAATATTTGTTTTCTGCAAATACCAACTAAACCAATTTCCATTACCTTGAGAATTTTGTAAATTCATCCAATAAAATATGATTATATCTATCCCAATTTCCCTGTTTTCCACATGGCCTTTTTACAAATTCATGTCTTGTTTTAAATCTATTACTTTTATTTTTGTCATTAAAATGTAGTTATATCATTTTGCCATTTCTTTTCCTTCTTCCACAACTTATAGTCACTTTTTAAAAATTAATAGTCATTACACACACACACACACACACACACACACACACACTCCTAAACACATAAATACTACTAGCTTAGTATATATAATGTTAATTTTACATATGTCTCAGGGCTGATGCTTTGGGATTGAATAACCAGATAGTGTGCTTTTGTCTTTTACTCATTGGGGTGCTATACATAGGGACATTAGATATTTATTTTTGGCCACATTATTAAAGAAAAAATTATTCTCCCTGCCCCACCTATTACCAACTGCCAATAGTTTCTCAGTAAAAAATGGAGTCTTAAAGTCAGGTATGCCATCTATGCTGGAACTTTATTTTGATCTTGTTCTGTACTGGCAAATAACTCTATTTAACATAGTGCCACAGAGCTAAACAAAGAATTCTCAACTTAGGAATCTCGAATGATGAATAACCAAGAAGCAAATAAAGAAATGTTCACCTCCTATCCCATCTTCTCTCCCCCTGCTTCTATGATGGTGATCCCCCCCCCCCCCGAATCCCACCTTCCTTCTCTGGCATTCTCCTATACCCTATACTGGGCATTGAGCCTTCACAGAACCTAGGGTCTTTTCTCCCATTGAAGCCTGACAAGGCCTTCTTCTCCTACGCATGTGGCTGGAGCCATGGGTTGCTCTTTGTGTATGTGAAATTTTTAGAGAGGTCCTGTGGCTCTTACAAAGGACCCAAGTGTGACTCTCAGCACCCTCATAGGCTATTTTAAAACTGTGTTTTACTCCATTTCTATGGCTTTTGAACCATTCCTCTGGACTCCTCATGCACCAGGCATGCAGATGGTGCCAATGCATACATGCAGAAAATCAAACATACACAGAAATATTTTAATTAAACTGATTAATTTGGACTTTTACATCTTTATTTTACTTAATTAAGCAAAAATGTTTATTAGTTTTGCTTATCTCTTCAAGTAAATACATCTTCATTTCATTGATTCTTTGCATTGCTGTTTAATTCTGTTTTAATTTGTGTTCTTAAATCTTGACTTTTGGCTCTCTTCTCTCTGGTTTTTAGGGTTTCTTGTTTGTTTGTTTGTTTGTTTGTTTGTTTTGTTTTGTTTCCAAGACCTACAACTGACTCACTGAATCTTCAAGAATTACCTTGTGATTTCTCAAGTTTTTTGATGTAGATATTTGGTGCTTTAAGCTTTCCTGTTAGAACTGCTTTTAAAGGGTTAAGATACATTGTGTTTATATTTATTTAATTCTAGAATATTTTTCTTTCCTTATTGATTTCTTCAGTGAACTAATTATCACTCAACAGTGTATTGTTAAGTTTCCATGTGTTTCTATACTTTCTGTAAGATTTTTGGCATTAATATTTCTCCTTTTTTTCACCTCCATTGAGGTCAAACAAAATACACAAAAGTTCTTTTTACTTCCCTATGTTTGTTGAGGTTTAATTGTATCCTAATTTGTAATAAAATTTGGAGAAAAATCTATGAACTACACAGAAGAATATTTCATCTTTAGTATTTGGTTGAAATGTTCTGTTTATGTCTGTTGGGTTCATTTTATCTTTTATGGTATGATTCATTATAGTGTTCCTCTGTTTAGATTTTGCTCAAATGATCTGCCTGCCAATTTGTAAAAATTGGGTATTAAAGTTGTCCACTACCACTGTGGTGGGGTTAATATGTGATTTTACATCTAGTAGGTTTTTTTTTTATCGAATTATGTGCATCTGTGTTTTGTGTATATATGCATAGAATAATAATATCTTCTATTGTTTTGCTAGTGGATATTAAATACTTGTACTTATCTCTTTTGTGTACTTTGAGTTGAAAAACATTTTTTTCAGATGTTAAAAGAACTATATCTTGTTGTTTCTTAGTTCTATATGCTTAAAATATTTTTCTCATCTTGTTATATTTGTGGTATATTTTGCTAATCCAGATGTGTGTTCCTTGGAGGCAGCAAAAATATCCTAAGTTGGGATACAATTCACTAGCATGTACCACTTTAAAATGTTAATTTATTCATATGTGTAGATGTATACCTTTATAAGTTTAGGTAGATCACATGCTAATAGTTGTCCAAAGGTGTCCAGAGAGTGACAGATCCCCAGTATGAGCTGTATATGTGCTAGAAACTAAAATTGTTTCTTCTGCAGACTAGTAGGTGCTTAGCACTTAAGAATTTCTCTATGCCATCGCCCGTGTCTTTTACTAGGTGAGTTGAGGGTATTAATCTTCAGATCTATTATTGTTGTTAACTCCTGTTATTTTTATGATTTTGTGGAATTTTCTTAGATTTATCTTGATCTACTTTCTTGGAATTGTTTATTTTTGTGATGACTTAATTGTAAATATCCTTTACAGACTAAAGACTTTTCTTACAAAATCCTCTGTTGAGTTGGTCATGAATTCATTTGTGCTATTTTTATGATGGAATGTTTTTAAATATTCTTTGATTTTTGTATTTTTATTTATGTAATATTTTATTGATTTGTTGAGAATTTTATGTAGTATGTTGTGAACATATTCACACATATGCTTTCCCACTACTGTACAGGTTTCTTCACTCAATGATATTTTCTGTTTCTATCCATTTGCCTGAAAAAACTAATGATGTCTTTGTTCTAAATAGCTGAATAATATCCCATTGTACAAATGAACCACATTTTCTGTATTCATTCTTCATTTGAGGGAAATCTGTGTTGTTTCCAGCTTCTGGTTATCACAAATAAGGCTGCTGTGAACATCTTGGATCATGTGTGCTTATGGTATGGTGGGACATATTTTGGGTATATGCCCAAGAGTGGTATCCCTTACATATACTATTATCTAATCTTCAAATCGTGATAGCTTGACTTCTTTTCCAATTTGTATCCACTTGATCTCTGTTTGTTGTCTTACTGCTCTAGCTAGAACTTCAAGTACTATATTGAATAGATATGGGGAGAGTGGACAGCCCTGTCTTGTCCCCGATTTTAGTGGGATTGCTTCAAGTATTGCTCCATTTAATTTAATATTGGCTCATGGTTTGCCTATATTCTTTCCTTATGTTTTGGTAAGGGCCTTGAGTTCTTGATCACTCCAAAACTTGTAATATGAAGGTGTGTTATATTCTCTCAAATGCTTTTTAGCACCTAATGAGATGATCATGTGATTTTTTTGTTTGAATTTGTTTATATAGTGGATTTCATTAATGGATTTTTGTATATTGAACCATCATCATCATGGCAGAAAGAATGACAGCATGAGGCATACGTGGTGCTGAAGAAGAGGCTCAGAGGCTTTCTTGAAGGCAGCAGGAAGAGAGAGAAAGCACTGGTTCTTGCTTCAGCATTTTCTACACCAAAGTCCAACCCTAGTGGCATAGTTTCTCCAACAAGGCCACACCTCCTAATCCCATGCCCTACGCATTTAAATATGTGCCTATGGTACCAATTATGTTCAAACCATCACACTAAGCATTCAAGTACATGAAGTTGTAGGAGCCATTTCTGTATATAAAAAAAAACCTATTATACTATTCAATGCTTTTTAAATTTCTTTATGTTGAAGTTGCCATAAATTATCTCTATTTACATGGAAATCATTATATAATAATGTATTTTTACCATTCAACCATCCAATGTGTTTTAAACTACTCATGGTAAGATTAATAAACTATAACATTTATATGAGTATTAAGCATTTCTCTTGTTCCCTTCTTTCTTTAATGATCTGAGTTTATTTTCAATACTCTTGCACAAAAAATAATGAATTTTTATTACAGGTCAGACAAGCACAAATTATACCTATTCTTTACTCCTAATATTCATTGCCTGTTTATGTAGATTTCTTTTACTGAAAGTTCATCAAACACTAATTATTTTGATATTTATTTACTTACATGTGTATATGTGTGCATACTTGGGAAAATGCATATATATCATGGTACACATGATTCTTTTTTCCACCATAAAGCCAAAGTCATCAGGCTAAGCTAGTAATAACTTTACCCCATTTGCAATCTTGTCAAGCTCTTAAAATCTTTGTTACTCTGATTTTTTCTTAATTATTATATACGTAAATTTGTAATAGTATGTATCATAACAACAACAAAATTTTTTTCTAGGTAATTTGAAAAGTGTTGTTTTTAAATATCTTTAAAGAGAACAACTAAAAGTCATGCACATTGGTTCCATATTTCTGGCCCCAACTCAGACCGATATCCCCCTGCTCAAGTACAGATCATACCAGCCAGAAAAACAGATAAATGACCCACCAATGGAATTTCTCAACTCCATTAGTTCCCACAGACACAATCTTCCATTAATCTACAACTGCCTACCTCCATTGCTAAGCCCTTGCCCTCAGTGGAGTCAGACATCCCCTGCTTAAGTGCTGGCCACATCATCTAGAAGAATAGGTAGATTAATACATGCTGAGACTTCCTGTTGGACCAGAGGCCATGCTGGCCATGAGAACTCCAGATATGTCCACAGACCTCCTCCACTATGTCAACCCACAATATTATCCCCAGTATTCCCTCTCCTAATTGTCACAGTGCCTTAGCCCACAATTCCAGCAGAGACCCTTGGCTGAACATAGGCCACTACAGGCACTAGAAGTCAAGGTAGATTGTTTGCTTTTGGACCCCCCCACCAACTCTCATGGTGCCCTCTCCCCATTTCTACTAACCCCATTTTTTCTCCTCACCATGGTCATTTTGTTCCAGCTCCCATATTGGGCATAGACTCCCTGATGGACCAGAAACTACACAGGCCATCAAACTCTAGATAGGTCTCAGTAACTAACCTCCTCCACTCTACGCCGGTAGGATTTGCTGAAGGAGGCAGAGGCAGGAGGATCACGAGTTTGAGGCCAGCCTGGGCCACTTCTTTCTTATACTTCTGAGAGTCCCCAAATCAGATGTAGTGCCCTCATTCAACATAAAGCCATGCCTATCAGAAGACCAGAGAGGAAACAGAAATCAAAGAATAAAACCCTAATGCAACAAAAGCAAACTCAGAAATTGGCACCTAGATTGTAATTAGCCCAAACACCAGCAAAAATAATAATCAATAACGAGGGCAATATATCACCATCAGAATTCAGCAATCCTACTAAAAAGCACGACCTGAATATTCCAACATAGCCAGAGCAGACTTTAAAAAAAGACCTTAAAACCAACTTTATAAAAATGATAGAGACTCATAAAGAAGAAGTAAATAAATTCTTTTTTAAAAAATCAAGAAAAAGTGATCTGCCTGGGACAGCCTTCACAGGTAAGTGGTACTCAGTGCCCTCGATCCAATTATCTAACAGTAGGCTTTTTTTTTCTGGTCTGGAAGAAGCTTCCAGGATGCCAAGAAATCCTGCCTCCCTGTGGAAATCTTCAGGGGGGCTCAAGACTAACAAGTTTGGAACCTTGCTCCACCAATCACAGTCAGACTTATGTACCATCCCAGTTGAATCCTAAACTAAAAGAAGGGAACTGTGTATGCATACAAGTATATGTACACAGACAGACAGACAGACAGACAGACACACACACAGAGAGAGAGAGAGAGAGAGAGAGAGAGAGAGAGAGAGAGAAAGAGAGAGAAAGAGAGAGAGAGAAACACCATTATCAACAAAAGCAAAATAACACGAATCAATAATCATTGCATACTGGTATCTCTCAATACCAGTAGACTCAATTCTCCAATAGAAAAACAAAGAAAGTGTGAAAAAGGATAAAAAAGTCGAAAAGAAAGCAGAACCATCCTGCTACATACAAGAAACACAAATATCAAAGATAGACATTACCTCATAGGAAAAGGTTCAGTTTTTTTTTTTTTCCAGGCAAATGGACAGTCAAGAAATAAGTTGTTATGGTCACTATAGTATCTAATAAAATAGATAACAAACCAAAATTAATAAAAAGATGCAAGGAAAGATAATTTATATTTATCAATGGAAAAAAATCACCAAAAGGATCTTCAATTCTTAATATCTATACCTCAAACCCAAAGGCACCCATGTTTATAAAAGGAATACTATTAAAGCTTAAATCACAGTTTGAGTCTCAAACATTGATAGTAGAAGACTCAAAACCCCACTTTCACCAAAGAAAAAGTCATTCAAACAAAATCAAAAGAGAGAAACACTGATGAGCTAATCAGTTTTATGAACCAAATGGACTATACAGATGATCTCTAGTTCACCCAAACACAGAAGAATACATATGTTCTTCTTACCACCTCATGGAACTTTTCCCAAAATTTAGCACATACTGGATCACAAAACACATGTCAATAGTTACAAGAAAATTAAAATAGCCCCTGCATTTTATCAGACCATCATAGATTAAAGCTGGATTTCAACTAAATCAGAAAAAATAGAAAGCTTTCAAACTCATGAAAACTGAAGGACTCTCTTTGAAGTGACTACTGGTTCAAGGTAAAAATAAATAATGAAATTAAGAATTTCTAGTATTTAATGAAAATAAATGAAGAACATATCTACTCTTATGAAACACAAGGAAAGTGGTGTTAGGAGGAAAGTTCATGGCACTAAATGGTTACATTAAAAGAAAATCAACAAATCTTATATTAGAAACTTAACAGTTAACCTGAAATTTCTAGAACAAAATAGCAATGTCACTCAAAAGAAATAGAGGCCAAACATTTGAATGCAGTTATATTCAAGACAAAAATCAATAATATAGAATTAAAGAGAACAATTCAAAGAATAAATGAAAGAGTTGATTCTTTGAGAAAATCAACAACAGATGAAAACGTTATACAAACTAAAAGACAGAGAAATAATATCCAAATCAACAAAATCAGAAAAGAGGGTACATAAGAACAGACATCAAAAAATTCTAAAGAATCATTGGGCCATATTTTAAAAACCTGTTCTCCACAAAATTGGAAAATCTAAAAGAATTGGATAATTTTCTCAATAGATACAATTTAGCAAAGTTAAATCCAAATCAGTTAAATCATTTAAATATATCTATTATCTTCAAGGAACTAGAAGCAGTCATTAAAAGTTTCCCAACCAAAGTTAGGAAAAGTCCATATGGTTTTAGCATAGAATTCTACTGAGCTTTCAAAGAAGAAGTAATCTTAATACTTTTCAAATTATTCCACAAACTAGAAACAGAATGAACACTACCCAATACTTTTATCAGTCATTCTGATACACATATCACACAAAGAAAGAAGATTACAGACAAATATCCTTCATTAATGTAGATGCAAAAATACTTAATAAAATACTGGGAACTTGAATACAAGAATACATCAAAAGATTATTACCCTGAACATCCTAATGATGCAGAGATGATTTAACATTAAAGTATCAGTGAATGTAATCTAGCGCGCGTGCACACACACACACACACACACACACACAAACACACACACACACACACACACACACACAAAACCCTGAAAGAATAAGAAAGCACATGTTCATCTCATTATATGCTTTAAAACTCTTTGACAAACTCCAACACCCCATGTGGATAAAATGATATACCTACAGATAATAATGTCAGTTTATGACAAACATATATCCAACATCAAATTATGTAAAGAAACTCAAAGCAATTCTACTAAAATCATAGAAAAGAAAAAGACATAACACTTTCTCTGTACCTATTCAATTAAACCTTTAGCTAGACCAATAAGAGAACAAAAGGACATCAAGAGGATACAAATTTGAAAAGAAGAAATAAAAGTATCATTATTTGTAGTTGTTATGATAGTATACATAGGATACTACAAAATTTTACCAGGACATTTCTACAGAAGATAAAATTTTTCAGTGAAATGTCAGAATACAAGATTAATTTTAAAAAATAAATTAGTATCCTTCCAATATACAAACAACAAAAGGGCTGAAAAAGAATTTATGAAAACAACACCTTACACAAAGACCTCAAACAACTAAACTAAACTTGTATGACAAGAACTTCAGGTGTTTAAAAAAGTAAATTGAAGATGATATCAGAAGCTGGAAAGATCTCCCATGCTCATGGATCGGTAGGATTAACATAGTGAAAATGACAATCCTATCAAAGGTGATCTACAGATTCAGTGCAATTTGCATCAAAGTTTAAACACAATCTTTATAGACCTTGAAATACAATACTGAACTATATATCCCAAAATGACAACAAACCCAAGATAGCTCAAACAAACCCACAGTGAAAGGAAGTCAAGAGGTATCATCATCCCTGATTCCATGATCTACTACAGAGCTATTGTAATAAACCACATAAAAGTGACATAAAAAAGACATGTTGATCAATGAAATTGAATCGATAACCTAGACCTAAATTTATATAACCTTGTACACCAGATTTTTGATAAATAAGCCAAAAATACACAGTGAAAAAACTAAGGAATCTTCAACAAATGGTGTTGGTCTAACTGGATTTCAGCATGTAGAAGAATGTAAATTGATCCATATTTATCACTGTGCTAAGGTCCAGGCATGGTGGTACATGACTTTAGTTCTAGAACTCAGGAGACAGAGGTATGTACATATCTGAGTTGAAGAGCAGTTTACAGACCATGTTTGAGGACTGCCAAGCTTAGGCAGTGAAAGATGTCATAGAACAAGGGGTCCATGTTCCAGGTCTAGCAAACAGCAGACCTGCAGCTTTGGCTATGTGGCTCTGGTTTTAGAGTGAAAGATAGAAGTTACTGAGACAGTTGATACTGATTAGCTGGAACTAAGACCTTAGTGGTAATTAAGAAAAGACTATCATAACTAAGGTGAAATCTGCTGGGAAGTGTTTTCTGAAAGCAAAAAGAAGCTGTATTTTAGAGATAGTCAAGGTTGTACCTTGTGCTTCACATTACTATGTGTATGAGTAACCCAGATGATACTAGTTTTGAAGGCATGAAAGGGTCATGGAGTGCAGATGAGGCTTGGCACTGAGACAGGCAAGGGAAGGCAACTGATGAATGTTACAGCTTCAGTTGCAGTTGATGGCCCAGGATTGAAGGGGTCATGCAAATAACTGAGGCTTGGCACCATGAAGGAAGCCTATGAGAGGCAATTGGTGAAGCATTGTTGCAGCAGAAGGCTCCAACAAATTGGAGATGCCAGTACTATGGGATGATCACCTAGAACAGCAGTAGCAGTATAGTGGAGTCAATCAGATCATGAAGGACTACAGAGGGCAGAGATGAAATGTGACCCAAGCACTTGGAAGAGCTAAAAAGATCATGAATGGATGCCAGATACTGGGACAAGAAGCTATTGAGTTGAAGTTGCTTTGGAGACCCCAATATGTTAGAGATGCAAGAACTGTGGGATACTTGCTGAGAAAAGTTGCTAACAGAGAGTGGATCCAGCTGGAGAGAGAAGTATGTTGCACTCATCAAAGCTGATAGGAGTTGGACATCAAACATGGAGATGCAGAGTTTGGAGATCGTCCAGGTGGTTTTTGGTCATGCTTTGGTCCAGTATTTCTTCACTATAACATATTGCAATGGTAATGTATATCCTTTGATGTTGGAACTATGTGATCTGCTTTTTGATTTTGATTTTATAGGGGATTACAGTTAAGAGATTGCATGATCTCAGAAGAGACTTTGAACTTTGGACTTTGAAATATTGATGAGACTGTGATATAATATGGGGTCTTTTAAAGTTGGACCAAATGTATTTTGCATTATGTTATGGTTGTCAAGTGTTTGAACAAGCCTATGGGGACCAGGGAATGGTATGTCATAATTTTCATATGGTTGGCCCAAGAAGAGTAGCACTATTAAGAGACATGGCCTTGTCAAAAGAAGTGTGGTCTATTTAAAGAAAGTATGTCACAGTGGTGGTGATGTTTTGAGGTCTAATTATATATTTAAGTCTGGCCAGTGTGATCCAGACACATATCCTCCTGGCTGCCTTTGAATCAAGATGTAGAATGTTCAGCCCTTCTCCAGGACTGAATGCTGCCATGCTTCCTACCATAATAATAATGGACTGAACCCCTTTAAGATGTAAGTTAGCCACAATTAAATGTTGTCTTTTATAAGAGTCCATGGTTATAATGTGTTTTATTAGCAGTAGACACCCTAGTTAAGACAGACCTACAGGAAATCGTTAAGCAGAGCTCAGAAAACCCTTCAGAAAAGGAGGAGAAAGTATTATAGGAATGAGAGGGGTCAAGGATACACATGATCAAAGATACACAAAACCTTGACTCATAGAATCAACTAATCAGGTTTCATATGGGCACACAGAGACTGAACCAGGAATCAGGGAGCTTATACTGGTCTGAGCAAGGTCCTTTGCATGTATGTTTTGGTTGAGTAGCTTGCTGTTTTTTTGGAACTATTAACAGTGTGAATAGGACTATTTCTGACTCTTTGTTCTTTTGGGGACCCTTTTCTTCCTAATGTGTTACCTTGACCAGCCTTGATATGAGGGCTTGTGTCTAGTCTTACTGTAACTTTTTATGTTGTGTTCACTTGATGATATCTATCCCTTGAGATCTTGCCTTTTCTGAAATAGATGGAGGAGGAGTTGAACTGGGGAAAAAAGCAGGTGGGTGTGACTGGGAGGAGTAGGGGAGGGGTAACTGTGCTAAGGATGCAGTGTATGAAAGAATAAAAAGTAAAGCTATGTACATTAATACTTTGAAGTTTTATTATTTCTTTAGCTGATTAAGTTTGTTATTTTGAAATTATTCAGGATATGTTTGGTAGAGGCACAGTATAGGGAGGTAGAAGGGGACACTTCTGCAGGCCCATAATAAGGCATCTTTTCCTCCTGAGGCACCAGCCATACAATGGATATAGTATAGAATAAAGTTTGTTTCGGGTATGAGGAGGGCAGGGGAAGAGTGAGTAGAGACAGAGAAATACAGGGAGGGAAGAAGGGACAGAGGCAGGGAGGAAGGGAAGAAAAGAAGGCGGTAAGGACAGAGAAAGAGAGGAGAGAGACAGAGAGAGAGAGAGAGAGAGAGAGAGAGAGAGAGAGAGAGAGAGAGAGAGAGAGAGAGAGGAATGAAGAGAGAAGGGACAGAAAAGGGGAGAGAGTAGGAGATTAAAAGAATAAGATGAGTAAGAGTGAGAGTGGGTGGCAATCAGCCCTTTTTATAGCAAGTCAGGCATACCCGTCTGTTGCTAGGTAACTGTAGTGCAGAGTCTAGAAGGAATGGTAACAAGTACAACTTTGGCATTTTGAGTAACAAACTTCTAAAATGTATGGGTATTTATTTTTCATTTATCAGACAATAATGTTAAACCCATTTATGGTATAAGTCATAGTGAACTACATCTAGACTTCATTTTAGGAAACAATAGTCTGAAAACAGTTTCTTTTCTTACTTTAGGTCTAAAAAGTCTACTATTACAGTTTTATATATGCATAATTAGACTTGTATAGAGTAATCCAAGCAGCTCATAAATTACTACATACTTGCTTTAAAATTCCTTCATTTTTTTTACAAGATATTTAGTACTTTCCTGCTCCATGAGGGTCTTTACAATTTCCATGGACAAGGTTAAGACATTCTTTTGTAAGAGTAACTTGTATTCACGTGATGTAGCTGACATCTTGGAGGCTAACTGCTAAATAAATTCACCCTTTCTAGTTCTTTCTGAGCTAGTTGTCTGGTTCAGCTTAGCTGTTCTGTCCCAAACTCCAACCCAAGCTGACTGATCCAATTTGACTTCTCTTGACTTCTCACTGAGTTTCTTTGCTTGCCCTCAAGCTACCCTTGCCAAATTGTTCTAATTTTCTGGCTCTTTCTTATTCTCTCTTTTCAACTGCCTCTGAGAATCTACACTGAACTGCATGAACTCAGGAATGAATTCAACTTCACTGAATTGCCCTCACTGCACTGACTCCACATTGTTTAGATTCCATTGCACTGAGAACTGACTAAATAGAACTGAATTATAACAAACTGCACTGAACTAAATTCAACTGAACTCCACTGCCCTGCCTAAACCCAACTGAGTTGCCCTTCTTAATTAGATGTCACTTTTAAATACAGCTTCTTCCTTCTACCAACTAGCCTTACCCACATTGTTTGTATAAAAAGTGGATACTAAGGGCATGTCGATATCTCAGCCATATCATATCATAATTGTCTTAGTCAGGCTTTTGCTCTTGGGAACAGACACCATGACCACAGCAGCTCTTATAAGGAGAACATTTAATTGAGACTGGCTTACAGATTCATAGCTTCAGTCCATTTTTATCAAGGTGGGAGCAAGTACGGCAGCATCTAGGCAGGCATGGTGCAGTAGAGGCTGAGAGTTCTGCATCTTCATCTGAAGGCTGCTAGAAGAAGATTGACTTCTCAGCAGGTAGGGCAAGGGTCTTAAAGCCCATGCCCATAATTACACACCTACTCCAACATGTCCATACCTACTTTAAAAACCATGCCTCCTAATAGTGCCACTCCATGGGCCAAATATATACAAACCATCAATTTAATTCAGGGCACATCTGCATTTCAGTTGGATAACACTGACTTAAAATGCCTTTGGATGTTATTTTATGCCAGAGCAACCATATTGCTCAATTATAATTCCTTTATACTCTCTGTTATAGTGTCTGTATGCAGGAACAATGTCAAGTAGATATAATGCAACAATATTAATGTACACTTAGCAACAACAACAACAACTAACACAACACTTTTACCTATGAAATCCTCAGTCCATTAAGATCCATTCCTTCTGAGTTGTAGAGAGCATATATTCCTGTTGTGTTGATGCTTCTGTCAGAATACCACTATTTTTTCTTAACCTCATATAGATAACACGTTCTGAAGGCCCTGAGATAACTGTCTCTCCAACATTTAATAATCATAAGTAGTTTTACTATAGAGATGGGATCATGTGCCTAACTGTCCTCTTCATGCTAAAGATTTGGTATAGCTTAGACTTTTACAAGGTGAAAGCATGTGTGTGCTGTTATGACTGTTTTGAGTTCATATGAGCAGCTTCCTTGCTGTGTCCAGAAGACATTGCTTCCTTGTATTCAATACAACCTCTGGATCTTACATTCTTTCTGCCTTTATCAATGGTATGGTATCAATAGCTCATTTAAGGGTAAGAATTTCTACAATCTCTCAATCTGTGTAACTCAGCCTTTTGTGGGTCTTTGTGTTAACCACTAATTGCTTCAAATAATAGGCTCTTAGATCAGTGTTGAGAGAGGATGCATTGGTCTATAAGTATATTGGTACTTTTAAATGAAAGACAACCTCACTACACTTAATCGTTGTTTAGTTAGTCCTAGAATGCAAAATATGTAAGACCTAGAGAGTTGTCTCACTGGTTAAGATCTCTGGCTAACATTGCAGATTATCTAAGTCCTGTTTTTAGCACCCATGCAAGTAGGTCACTACCACCTGAAAGTCTTGTCCCCAAAATCAAAAGCCCACTTCTGGTTTTATGTGTACCCACACTTATGTAGAATATAATTCTTTCTTTCTTTCTTTCTCTCTCTTTCTTTCTTTCTTTCTTTCTTTCTTTCTTTCTTTCTTTCTTTCTTTCTCTTTCTTTATTTTTTATTTATTTCTTCTTTCTTTCTTTCTCTCATTTTTCTCCTCTCTCTCTCTCTCTCTCTCTGTCTCTCTCTCTCTCTCTCACACACACACACACACACACACACACACACACACTCACATACACACAGACAAACACACACACACCCAAACCTACATGCACATAAATAAAATTTTGAAAATAAATTTTAATACAAAGTTCTATTCAAAAGTATACTAGCATATAGGGAAATGTAACTGAGGACAAAGTTCAACAAACACTCCTTCAGATGATGTCCTTGAAAGACTTTGTTTTGAATGTTTATTCCTTTCAATTCAATTCCACCTTTACTTTCCCTGAGCTGAAATTTTTCTACAATATGAATTACACCATCTTTTAAAATTTATTCTTCTCTCATATATTACATCCTGAACACAGTTTTCTCTCCCTTCTCTCCTCCCAGTAACCCCACTTCCCCTCTCCCCAAATCCATTTCTCGTTCATTTTGCTTCAGGAAAGTATAGACTTCCCAGGGATATACCAAACAAACATAGCATAACAAGTTGCAATAAGACTAGACACATACATTCATATCAAACTCAACAATTCAGTAGGGAAAAAAAGGTGGCAAAAGCAGCAAAAAGTCAGAGCCCCATGTCCCACTGTTAGGAGTCCTACAATTTATAAGACCATAATATATACAATAGACCCAAGTCAGATGTATACAGGCTTGCTATTTGTTGATTCAGTCAATGTGAGCCCCTAGGAACTCTGGTAAGTTGATTATGTGAACATGTTCTCATGATGTATTATATATACCCTTTTGGCTCTCACAATCTCTCCTCACCATCTTCTTCAGGATTCCCTGAGCTCTGCCAAATGTTTAGTTCTATGAATCTGCTCCTATCAACTGGTGTATGAAGCCTTTTTGATGATATCTTATGTGTGTCCCAGATATCTGCTTGGAAAATATAATTAAAATCTTGTCTTTCATTTCTTATTAGTAAAAACCATGGAAGGTAATTACAAATGCAAAAATTTTATTTTTATATGTAAGCTAATACAAAACATGGATGTTCCCAACTTTTCCATGGACATGAAGCATACAAACAAGTACCATCAAAATTTGGCCTTTTCTTCATGACAACCCAGTACTGACTACTTATTACAAAACACGGCCCTAAATCACAGCCTGCTGCATCATCACACAGCATGATAAAGAATGGTTTGAATCTTAATTATTTTTTGGAAAGCTGGAATTTAATATATAAAATGTCTATGAAAACATAGTTTCTTCAAGATACTTGACTTGAGGCATCATACAGTTATTTGGAAATAAATTAGATATAAAAATCATGCACTGCTACATTTTTCTATCATATAATCATATAATAAATCACCAGTAATTTTAGTGGAATTAAATTCCATATTAAGTATAGTGAAAAATAAACACTGTATTTTTAAATTACAAGCAAAGAAAGTCCAAACCAAATAATTCCGTCCAAAGGCTGATATCTTCACATAATTCTGTGCTACGTCAACAGTGCCAATAACTATAGAGATTATCCAAAGATTCTGAGACATAAAAAATCAGAAGCACACATTCTAAACTATTTATAAAATTAAAATATATTATATTGTAAAAATTTTGTCTAACCTCAAAAATTCAATGTATAATCAATGTATAATTTCCTCTTTAAAATCAATGTATAATCTTTTTGATAAGCCTAGTGAATGGAACAGTTTGAATATGGTACAGAAACTGGCTTTAAATATAGCATTGCTTTAGAATATCTGGCAAGATGCCTATGCTGTGCATATGTTTGTATGTGTGTGTGCAGGCCTCATTCCTGTGTACCTCTGTTTAGACATGAATGCTTGCACATGAGCTAGTGTGATCAGTTAAAGTAAGTCCTTTGATGTCCAAAATTTGTTGCTCAAAATAACGTCAAAATAAAGTCAGTTTTTGAGGGACCTAGGGTATATTTCAAGCCAATGGGCAATTAACACTAATGTGGAAACTGGCTTCTATCATTTCTGCAGCTCAGTTCATAGAATATTCAACAGAAACCTCAAATAGTCTTTGTGACCAAGGGAAAGCCAGATGTCAGTCCTGAGTTATGAGGGTTCTGTAAATAAGACATCTCACATTACCATAAGCCTTTTATGGATGATTGCTGGTGTGTTTTTAATTATGGCTCAGTTGGTCCACATCATTTCATCTCTTGTTATCTTCTCAGGACATCGGATAGGATATTCATATGGTACGTACATTTAACCCTCTGATACTTCCTTAGTGGATAATCTAGAATTTGGATTTTACATGGGGACTGTTAAGCATGCTTTCTGCATTTAAAACAACACAGTAGACAGCATTCTCAACCCTAACAACCTCTGTAAAAGACAAGTCTATATCTTTGAAATGTTTTTCATATGCTTATGCTTAGTAAACAAAATTTCTTAGAGTCAGAATCTTGGACTTAAAATATAAGGATATTTAGATGCTGACATTATTCTATTTAAATTAAATATGACATTTAAAAGAAGATATATAGAGATGTTTGGAAAATTATGTGCTAGATTTTAAGGGAGTAGTATGTGTGTTGGGTGGTGTCATATGAATGCTTAATATATTATATATCTAGAAGAACAGTTCAATATATAATATGTGAGACTTTTAATTCCACTGGCCCAAGTCATGGTAAAATTCTCAGTGAATCTTGACATTTTTTTCAAATATACACAATATTTTTATTAATTATTATATTTAATAATACTTATAACAATATTAAAATCTTAAGATAAATGTTAAATTCATATGACAGATTATGTGCTTAGTAAATTTTAGTAACTGTGGCTACTACTGTCTAGACTGTCTCTCCTTTGTTTCTCAAAAGTACAGGCAGCTGATGTCTAGCACTTTATATTATAAATGGTCTGAGTTGAGCATTTTCCCCTCTATCAGGACATGCAATCATCTGTCCACCTAGCTCTTCATTTCATTTCCCTAAAGCTCCATAATTATCTCTCCTCTTCTCCCTGGGCTTGTTTTCATATACTGTTGAAGTACTTCTGAGCAAGTACACTGTGAACAGAATCTATGAGCATTTACAAAATCTCTCTTCTTTTTCTACTTAAAATTTGGTGTCACTTGGGGGCTAATACATCAATGGAAAAAGATAGATGTTATGACAAAAATAAAGATTATATAAGCTATTAGATATATATTTTTCTATTTAGATGTTTTTGTGTGAAAATATTTATCTCAGATGGGTTGGAGGTATCTCATAGTTTCCTCAGTTCTTTGGTATAATCCTAGTGAATGATTAGCTATATGTATATGTCGTCATAATTAAGCACAACTATACACAGCATTCACTATATGTTCTTGTGTTACAATAATCTAATTACATAAATTAAAGGTAGTATTATTTTAAAATAATTGTAGCCATAAAATATAATGTTTATAGTACATTCGATGATATTAGGTTTATGTACAATAATTACTAGATTTTATTTGATTATTAGTTTCAAGTGATAACAGAAATGTTGTATTAGATAAACTTGAAAATAAAGTTTCATATCAAATATCAGTCTATATATGAGATCATGGATAAGTTTGCTTTTATTAGATGTGAATATGACAACTCAAAAATATACCAAAACTAATAATTTATCTATTGCCATGATTTTTACTGTACCTAAAATATTCATTAAAATCATAATATTTTTAATGGTTTTTGCTTTTGCATGTTACAATATTTTCACATAAGGCATAATTTGGAAATGAAAATGAAACTGGTGTACTCTACTTTAATATAACTATCTTAAAATGTGTATATTTACTTTTAATTAACAACAAAGCCCCACATATATGACTTACAAGAAATTGCTTTTACAATATGTATTCTCCTTAGATTTGTATGTAAATCAATGATAATTTAACTGCTGGTTGCCCTTTTGTTCCTTAACGTCTGGAACAAAGTTCAAGTACACAAAACACTGTAAGAAAAAATATTTTAAGCCAATTTTACCATCAATTCCCCATTGCTACTGGAAATTGAAAATTCCTTCTCACTTGACAGTTATGATGGAAATGATAAATTGTTACCCCAATGGTCTTCATTTACTCCTATGACTTTCATTCTCTGTTAAGGCCACTGCGAGCAGTACATGGACAACTAACATACACTTATCCAAGAATTGGAAAAAGACATAGTAATGAAAAAAAAACTTTCATATTAAAGTTTAATGCAGGCTTATATTTTTGTGTGGCTTATTAATTCTTAAATGTCTATTTAATTTATTAATCAGAGAACTATTAATTAATCTTATCTCACTTAACTGTTTCTGAATCATACTGCAACTATGGAGATCAAAGCATCTTCTTGGCTTTTACAGTGGGAACAGCTGTTCACTGTCAAGTAAATAGATACCATGTGAGATGTGAAACATTGTCATACATAATGCTACCCCTAATATCTACACTAGCCACTAATGGCTGAAATATACCTCCAAATGATGGACTTTAGGCTGCATGTTTCACAGGATGCCTCTCATTCCCTTGTTTGTGTTGGATTGAATTCTACAGACTCAAAGTGGGATCCCACCTCACTACAGTGTCAAGGATAACAGGATCCAGAAGAGATGGCATACTGAATTATAATCCCCATATACAGCACTGACTCCACACAACAGTTTTCTTTCTGGGTAGTACTGAAGTTAAACTCCTAAGCTGAGAAAATGGAGCTCATTTTCTCTCATTGAAGTTGCTCTGTGCCTGAGGAAATGAAGGCCGGTCTGAAAATGGCAATATCTGACTTTGCTTGTAGGAAGAAATTTTAAGGTGGGATCTTACTGACTTTCTTCATGTGAGGTCTGATGTTTGTGTGTGTGTGTGTGTGTGTGTGTGACTTATAAATTTCTGCATTTAACTTTATAAGCTGCAGTGTCTTTTGAACTCACTGATTTAAGCCATATATAATTGAGTTAACTTCATTCAGTGCAGTGAAGTTAACCGGCATCTTTTTTCTTAGTAGAATTGTATTTTTAAACATATAATATCCAATTGACTTCTGTCCTAGATTGTTTATTGATCCTGATAGGATTTTATAAATTTTATAGAAAATTTTGTGAAAATTATTTATCTAATTTATGATCCACCCAACTAATTGTACTTTTAAAATAAACAATATGGAAACATATTCATAAAATCAACTTCATTTCACTTCAATTCTTATCATTCTTTGTCATGGGTAAGAAACTGACACTTGACATAATGATAAATTAAAATTAATCTAATTGTATATTCAAGTAGGATATTGTCTTGCTACTGTAGTCTCCCTCCATTGACAACATGAGCTTGAATAAAGGCAGTGCATTTGAGTACAACCTTTATAGTCACATTATGAGGACAGTGTTTCTTTAAGGATCCTAACCATTCATGTGCTATGATTGAGAATTGAGTTTTTACAACTTCTGTAATGGTTTTCTTACTTTGCAAAAGAATGGTGAACATTTATATACGTTAAGTTTGTGTTTCCAGTTTGTGAGAGTAAGAAAAGCGGAACAAATGTTGTTTAAAAGATGACATTAGCTGAATCGATGCTCTCTTTGTTCCAGGCATATCATTTCCATGTTATTGAGGGGCTGAATCTTCTGGTACCAAAAACTATCTTCTCCTACTTTAGCCAAAACTGACAGACTTGGGTAATTTTTCCAATTTACTTGTTAAAATGATAAAAAGTTTTTGGTTGTTTTAGCAGAAGAGCTCAGAAGTTGCCACATACTTTGTCAACATTCAATGAAGTATCATGTTTCATACATAATGCACTCCTAAAAGCATACTAAACAGCCGGTTCGAGAGGTGAGGCCAGTTCAGTTTAAGGTATGTAGGAAAAACCCTGACCACATGTACACGTGAGGCGATAAAAGTTCCACTCTAACTCCTTTGTATATTACATTACCATTAGCTTTTCTCTTTCCAAACAAAATGCAGATGGAAAATTAGGCAACTTGATGCTGTAAATCACCCTTAATTTTGTGGTGGTGGCAGGAGAAAACAGTTAAGGGATTCATTTATCTTCCAACAAAATTATGCTTTTTGAGTCCATCTGACTCCCAGCCAAAGGATTACTTCTCTGGATATAACAAATGCTCTTTCCAAAAACCTTGTAATGTAAAGAGAAACCACCTGATTATACTAAAACACACCATATTCTCCAAGATGAGCTACAAATGCTGAGTTAAAAACCTAGTGCCATAGCCTGTATTTTGATAGGGGAAGGGTAAACTATGGTCTAAAATGTATCCTTACTGTTCAACTTCCTATGTGAGTAATTTCTGATGAGTCTGAGAACTTCACAACCTGGTTGTTCAGTCTCTTGTGAAGGATTTGTGGGGAGAAAAACAGGAAGGTGTTCTCTTTCAGCAGATTAGAGAAAGTCCCATGGGAAATGGTGGAACTGGTGCTAAATTTATGTCACCACTATCTTCTCAAAGGACGTGCTCCTGGGAGCATAGCAAATCATCGTTGGCTGTCACAATGAGTGGCAGAAGGAGAGGGAAAATAGAATAAATCACACAGTCCTTCAATTGACATTCTTGCACACAGGTCTGGATGACAGGAAGTGCTCACATCATGGATGCCATCAGCCAGCCATCACCAAAGTGCTGTAAGAATCCCAGTGAAACCCTGTCCCTAAATACCAATATGCACAGCTACAGCTAGCATCCATTTTATCTTTAAATCACATCCACTCTTTAACGATATACATGCATGGTTATCATGTATTACAGTTTAAGAAGAATGTTCAGGAAGAAACACACACACACACACACACACACACACACACACACACACACAGATATATACATAATCCAGAAAAAACAAAACAGGAAGAGAGAGTAAATCTAGTCTACATTGTATTCAAATTCTGTAGGCAGTTAATGAGTACTAACATACATAAAATGGTGTGAATTTCCCAGAAAGGAAGTCTATAAGAGCATTTTTAAACAATGAAAATGTCTCCCATGCTTCTTAGCAATGTAGTAATGACATCACTCTTTAAATGTCAGGTAGGTGTGAGCTGCTCAAGTTGGGCATGTCTCAAGACTCAGAAGCTACTGAATAAAAGACATTTAAAATAGTGTTTATATAATTTTAAATATGGGAGTATTGCATTTTATAATGTTAAAGAATAGAGTATTTACTGCAAAAAATATTCATGAAAGATTTATGTTGAGGTATTTTCTCTACCAGATAAGATTAAAAAATTGATCATTAACATGAAAACCAAAGATGATCACTTTAAATAATGAAGTGACCTGTTAAAAAGTTACAACTCTATACTACAGTAATGGAAAAAAAAGAACTTAACATAAACCTATATGCAAATATGTAAATTTTGTCCACTTGACATACAAATAAATTTATCATCTTTAATTGATTAAAGGTTAATTTTATGCATATGCGTACATTTGTACGTATGTCTGTATATGTTGGTGTTCCATAGTCAAGAGAAGAAATGTTATCATAGATTCTTGTTGAAAATTCAAATATATTTCAAGAACACTTTGCCATTAACTATCAAAGTTTAAAGTATGAATCATAAATGTCTTTTGAGTACATCTATTCTGCTCCAACAAGTTTCTTCTGTATTTCCACAGTCAAATATTACAAGCGATTATAAATTTAGTGCTCTTTATAGTGGAGATATATTCAAGAAAATATACATTATTAGATTTATGTCTTAGTCACAGTGAAGAGTATTTGGTATGTTACTCTATGAAAAATATTAAATTTCAAATGGCATGTATGACTCAGCAATGTTATGTTAAATACAATTAAAATAAAATATTTTGGATGTATCCACAAATTCACATTAACAAAGTTATTCTTAAGATTTTGGTGATCTTTTACTTTCATTTTACAGTTTTCTAAATAGCTTGGATTTTTTTATACGACTGTATACTAGCTTGGAGGTAAAATATGCTCTGTGATTACCCTGAAATTCAAAAGCAAAAATTCTGCTAAACTAAGCATTCTGGATCCCTTTTGTTTTTGCAAGTCTATTATATAAAAACTTTTACCAAGTTACACTCACGGTATTAGGCAGAACTGAGTTCTCAGATAGGAAGGTGGTAGCTAAGAAATCACAGAACAAGAATTATCACTCTGGTCTAAAAATGTGCATCATCTTTTATAACTCCTGTGTCAATTATACCTTTTTGTTTTGTTTTGTTTTCGAGACAGGTTTTCTCTGTGTAGCCCTGGCCGTCCTGGAACTCACTCTGTAGACCAGGCTGGCCTCAAACTCAGAAATCTGCCTGCCTCTGCCTCCCAGGTGCTGAGATGAAAGGCGTGCGCCACCACTGCCTGGCCAATTATATCTTTTAAATGCTATATTTGTTGAAATTATTTTCCTACATATTAAATTACTAGCAGGATTTAGTAAAGGTAACATTAAAATGTAACTTTAGTTTTTGAGTTACTAGTAGCCACCATGATTAGTATTTACTGATCTCAATCATGTTTATGTAACTGAAGAAAGACATAAAAGTAAAAGATTCGAAAATAACCATAAAAATTATCAGGCTCTGTCTACCCTATGCCCTATACCAAAGACCTGAAACACTCTTTAAAGTTATTTTCATGTTTCTGGATGTTCTCTTGAGCCCATAAATCATTGCTCTAATTTGATTTTGCAGGTACCTACTAATCAGCAAAACGTCTTGGGAAAGCACATGAACATTTAGTATCATTTCGTCATTTTGCTTCTTTCTCTGTTACTCCAGTGTTATGTACATGTTCTTTTGCAATACTTTTAGAATTTTTGCTACACATGATGGAATTTCTGCCACAGGTTCTTTGGAAATCAGGCCACCATCAATCCTATATTTGGTGTCATCTAAAAAAGAATTGCTTTCTAATTGAACTGTAAGTGAAAAAAATAGTGATGTCATTTTTCGCATCTTATAAATTCTGTTTCATTTTCCAACAATGTTTTTATAAGATGCTGAGGTACCAATTTCAGATAGTCAGCTTTACAAATGTGCTTTGTCTTCATAATTTAGCAAAGCAAGGTTTAACCCCCCTTCTAAAACTCATTTCACTACTGGTGTTTCTTGTTTACTTTGAATTATATATAGCCTGGTAACATGTACACTGCCCACAGATGAGATCCTCTAAGAGTCTATATGCACATCTAGACATACTGAAACTTGGCTGTAACAGATTATCACAAAAGAGAGAAAAGCACATTTCTGCTGTCCAAACTTTATATGGATTCAAATATAAATATACTTGTATGTATATTTGTGGTTTTATAAAATATAAAACAGAGAAAGAAAATTTGTAGTACCAAGCATTAAGGTTTTGTTTTAATAGCTTATCTGTCTTGATCAAACTTTTTGCAGACTTTGAGTAACAAAATAACATTAAAATTACACATGTTCCTGTGCACAAAGAAGGGAAATGAGGTAGGAAAAATTGTTTTAATAAAAATATGGGTCTGAAGACATACTGACAGTGGTGAGGTTAATTATGCAAGGGGTTGTTCCCAGTTGTATTTAAGACATATTCCATTGTGGCTAATGTCTTGCTTCTTCAACCAAGAGAGTAATGCTCCAGAGTAACAGTGTGGCCAAGTCTGTTTACTCATTGGGATAGGTGGCATTAATAGATGCCATAACATTCATCGTACCATGGTTTCATATTTTGAAGTACTGTGTTAAAAATTAGGCATTTTAGTTCTTTGAAACCTGGATCTGTCTTTACCAACAGAGAGAAAAAAATTGTTCTGATACAGAAGTGTGCTATCTACACATTTCTATGATATATACTATTTAACTGGGATAATGTAAGCTTAAAGCCTAGCCAAGGAAATAGAAAAGGCATTTATACTGCACTGAAAATAAGCACATACTATTAATGATGTTCTGAAGACAATATTTTCTTTTACTGAGAACTATATTTTAGGCACTTAGAAGATTTTTTTTTATGGAACATGGAAATTTATTTATCCCACACATCTACAATTCCTGGAATTTTTTCTTAATATAATATAAGAGAATCATAAAATGACTGTCTAAATTTCCTAGGGGAATATGAAAAGATTCTTTGTTTTCTGTAGATACTCAGTTCTATAAACCACTTACCACAGCACTCATATGTAACACACAGACAATTCCATTTGGCAGTCATTTTGTTTTATCTTCTTTGATTTCTTAAGCAGTTTGTCAAGACTGGGTGTAAATTATGGCAAACAGTATAAGAACTCTTTGCCTCCAGCGCTGCATCACTTTGGTTAGAGCATGTTAGTGATGCCTCCCCCTCAATGGTAGTCATCTCTGGAGACATGCAAATGGGACTTGGCTCCTTAAAATATATGTTGTTCAAAATTATCATATAAATGACTAAAGAAATCTATTTTGAGATACTGCAATGCTTTATGCACCACATGGCCTGTTTCAAAGGATTGCTGATAGCATTCTTGCAGTAGATAGTACACAGAGGAAATGTGCAAGCTTTGTATTAGTGTTTCCGTCAATGTTTTACCCTGAGACTTAAGCAAATCCATGTGTTTAGAAAGATCTGTAAGAAGAAACATGCTCACACTACTTCATGCCTATGGGGGAAAGAATTTGTCTAAAATTAGTTTACTAGAACAGACACATTCACTAGCTACAAGTTAAAATAATCAGAGTCAAGAGAAATTAAATGGAAAATCTAAGCTCTGCCTGACAACTTAAATAGGACATTTTTCTTATGTTAAGAATGTTAAAAGTATTACTTTTATTTCTTTTCTCCACATCAAGTTTACTTTATGTTGCTCAACTTCTTTTGAGAGAAGGTTCTGCCCTGAAGTGTGGTCAAACTATCAGCAGCAAATCATTAGAGAACTGACTGTCCCTCTTCAGCTCATGACAATACTTCATCAGTTACTTGTGGGACATTGTGTCCACCTTGACCCTGCCACAGTCTTACATACTAGGATTTTTGTCATGCTGGAGCTTACATTTGTCTTATGCATGCTTACACAATCAATGTAAGTTAATATGTTTGACAACCCTGCTTTGTCTTGAAAACAGTTCTTCTTTGATGTTATCTTTGGTTCTTACAATCTTTCTACACCTATTCCATAAAGTTTTGAGAAGCTTGTCAATACATTCTATATAGTGCTGCGCTCTCTACAGTCTTTTAGTCTATGGTTGTTGATCAGTTGAGGGTTTCTGTGTTAGTTGTCACCTTCTCTGAAAAGGGAATACTGATGTGCTGTTTTCCAGAAGTATCTGTAAGTTATTAGATGTTTTAATACTATATCCACTTAGCAGAAAAAATTGGGTTCTCCTGTAGGGTCTATAACCTACCTAATCACAGGTTTTTTGGCCCTGTTAACAGTACCAGAAATGGGTTCCTTTTGATGGAGTGGTCCTTCATTCCAATAAGAAAGTAGTTCATTATTCCCATAACATTGGTGAACTTTTGCATGAGTGAGCATATCTTGTCAATGGCTATGTTAGCTTTCAAGGATCATGGCTTGGTAAGATTATGATTTCTTTCCCCCTCCAGTAGAATGGATCTCAGTTTTCAGAATTATAAAAGAAAGCCAGTAGGAATGAAGACTCTTAGTGAATTCCAGCTCTATTTTTTTTATATTTCTGAGTATATTATATAGTATATTCAGCAATAGGTTCTGACTCTTAAGTTTTAAAGGCTATACAAGAAAATTTGCAATACTCTATAGTTTTGGAGGGTGAGTCAGTTACTTACAAAGAAGTAAGTTCCAAGTATTGGGTTTCCATTTACTATAAAAATATTGAATATTCATTCAAAGTATTACCCTTTCCTTGTAGAGTAACTTCACTAACACTCTTTTTTATATTTATATGTATATGATGTACATGTGTATATTTTAGGAAGGTTCAACAGTAGTAGGTTTTCGTATAAGTTTTTCAAATGTCTTTTACTGTTATTTGTCTCTTTCTACATCCTTCTCATTATTTAGTCTTTATAAAAATCTCCCACCCAAATTTAACTTTCCTGTTTCATTATTTTTTTTTATCTTATATTGCATGGTTTTTATTTCCCTTTTTAAAAATTCTCTCTCCTGCTTTCTGACTAATTTTCTGACTTGGATGAGTCTTCCAAGAAACACATCAGCTTGTACGTGCCATCCATTGTTTCCCCAAGTTAATAAAATGTACACAACTACTGTGGGTAACGTGGCTCAAAACTTCTCACAGGTTACAATTAATGTCAGCTGGGTCTTTGGCTTTATCTCAAGGCTCTAATAGGAAGAAGCTGATAAGCTTGCTTATGAGTTGTCAGGAATTCATTTCCTCAAGTGTGGTTAGACTGAGATCCTATTTCTTTACTGGTTACAGAGCAGAAGTGGTTCTTGGTTTATCTTCACTCAGAAATCTCTATATAACTGTTCAGAACATGACCATGAGTCCCTAGCAGATAAACTGATGGGGAGAAATATAAAGGAAAAATAGGTGTGGGGGAGTGATATAATTCAAGGAAAACGGATACTTTTTAAGATAAGGAAAGAAGACCCAAAACACAGTAGGTATTTGGATTTTATGAAAAAAATTAAAGCCTTATAAAATAGCAATTCAAAGATGAAAATAAAACTTTGGTCTATAAAATATATTCTCCAATTAAAAATGGAATTGACTTCATGTATACAATGAAATATCATCATATCCTTACCATTTCCCCCTTCTAAACTGTGGGAAGTGCTCCAGCACATTAATTCTCTTCTATATAAAATAGAACTCATATAAATAAATATACAAACACATAAATAAAATACATTAAACACATTTAAGAGTGGAAATTAATTCATAATAAAAATAATGCTGAATACCTAGAAACTATTATAGAATGCAATAAACCAAGAGAGGGGAAAAAGAGTTTGAAGCTAGCCTAGGCTAGTCAAAGGCTGTCTTTAATAGAAACTTAATGCAAGTTAAAGTCCATCAAACCTTAATTTTCAAATAAAAAGTAAGGTGTGTGTAAATGGCCGTTAAAGTGGAATAGTTTGTAGAATTATGTTCATTTGAGCATATCAGAGAAATTTACTAGAACACATTATTCAAATTCTAGAGACATTAATAGTTGTAGTGGTGAGCTTTAAATGGTTACATGCTTGTAGAGCTGGAGGCAAATGGACATTAAACATGGATAAAAACAGTTTGCAGCAAAGTAAGAATCTGTATAAAATAGCTGTAAAGTTAGTTTGAACTATGGTTAAAGCAGAGTACAGAATGTACTTCCCACAAGGTAGTCTTTTAGAAAGAATTTCAAAAATCATGACAAGTGATTGAACTTATAAGTAAGGATATGAAGGAAATGCCCTGGAATGTTCACCTTATCTCTGTGGGAAAGACCAAGGCCTGGGAGGAATATTATTGACTCTTCTAATATGACCAAAGGTGGTAAGACATAACACCAGATGTATTACCTCTTCATATTTCCAGTTGCTTAAGCTAACTGTAAATGCCACCTCATGTTTTGCTTTCTTTAATAATATAACTGAGAACAGTTTTGATTGTATTATTCTTGAGCTCAAGTATCTGGTGTCTGCTCGTACCCCATGCAGGTCTGTTTTGTATCTTTTGAACAGCTGTGACTTACTCTTGTTGGCCACAATGTGGGATAACACAGTAACTATATGCACAGTCAGTGTGATACAGTACAATTTTCAGGACAGAAAACTTAAATAAATTATTTCGAGAAATTTCCAGGCATTCTAAAGGTGAATGGCATTTTAAATGTGAATGGCATTCTAAAGGTGTGTCTATCCATTTTCTGTCTGCTCATAACTGGATCTACTCATGGTGGTCCCATTATAACAAAGTTGGATATTTTAAAAGAAGATGTTCCATTAATGACATGCTTTGTATTTCCATGTGTCTGCTATGGGGCCAAGGAATTCCCTGCTCTCTATGAGGCAAGGTGGGGAAAGATAGATCCCAGGTTATCTAATGTTCACGGGTAAGAAAATAAAGGATATAACTGGGAGCCTAGGAGAGAGTGGGCAGGAAGTTTAGACTGTGTTTGGTAGAGAGTAGCTTCTTGAGATGATGGACTAGAACTATATGGAGGCTGTGATGGTGCAGGAAGCTGAGATCAAGAAACTGAGAACCACATTTGGAACCTTGATGAACTATTGGGGAAGACCTGTGATATAAAATCGTTCAAACAAAATATAGAGAAAAGAAAAAAAAGTATGGACTTCTAGAGCTACAAAAGGATATGGGGACAAAGTGGAAGCACTTAAAAAATGGCATCTCAATGAATAAGTACTAATTGCAATGAAAATATCAGTTGCTGTTAAAAGCAATCTTGATTTTGAGATTTTAAGTCACTGACTCTCATTATGATAATTATGGACAATGATGGTTTGATTTATTACTGATAAAGCTTGCTCTTTTCTTTTCCTTTAAATTTTGTTGACTTTTATTAAGATAACGGAAAGCTGCTTTTTCCTATGTTCTAATGGTCTCACTTTTCATGGCCAGTTTGCCTTTTGATAAATCATTGCAAACTACAAACTTTTTATTTTACAAAAGCAGGGAGAATTTTTAAGATTTCTTAAGGTTGACTTTTATCAACATCATTGAAATATACATCCCCTCTTCTCAAAATTAATTGTTAAAGCTATATAATAGGTTTATAATAAGTGTGATGACACTTATGAATTCACCCACAGACATGCTGTTTCATGTTACTTATAAATATCAGATGCCAAGTATATTACGTAGGAAACTTGTATTCAGTCAAGAACCATAATTAAATGTCCAAAATCTGGCAGAAAATGTGGTTTTAAGTGGAGAAACAGAGTGAGTGTATTGGTTACATCCAACTCATAATCCCTTGTGGGATTTCTTAAGAATTAAGGGCTTTGCCAAGACTATTTGCTTCAGTGAAATATGAATAATTCAGGAAGCTGAGGCACTGGGTACTTGTAAGCATCAAATTAGGAAGACTGCAAAATAAGGTATGTGCATAATTACTTTACATAGTTGTAGGTGCTAATAATGAAGCTTTGAAACAATGAAAATAATGTGATGATTGATTCATAACTTTTTTTAGACTATACGAAAATTGAACCTTTTGGTACTTTTTACAATTGTCAAATTTTACACTTAATTGAAGGATTGAGGTAACTGCCTTATATAATTTTTAAAACAATAAAATTATTATTAGAGGAAAATTATATAATAAAATAAAAACTATATTGAAGTTATTTGCTGACATTATCTTTATTACATATTTAAATCCTAATTTTCTCTGTGGCTTTAAAGTCCCAAGCTTTACATGTGCATTCGTATGGCTTAGATAAAAGTAATGAAAAATAGCTTTTCATCAACACACCACAGATAGATGTGTCATGACCCTGATTGGATTCGTCCTAAACCCTGACTGGAAAAATGGGGGAATAAAAACATAGACAAAAGAGCTGAGATTGAGTTCTGAAGAAAAAGCTACAATACCAGTAAAGCTCACCATGTTTATTACATACTTCTGAATAGGAGTTTGGATTATTGTGTATGAATGAATGAACAGGCAAGTTTAGCTAATCTTGCAAGGAGCAGTCTCTGTAGAGAGCAGTGTGTAAACATTTGGGGCTGAGAGAAAGCTACAACAGAAATTTTCAGCACATACTGTCAACATTCTCACTAAGGATAAAAGAAGAAAGGCCTATTCATCCTTCTGAGGCTTACTATGAGGAAGGCTTTGCTACTCCTATGGGTCTAAAGCATAGAAGCAGTGGCATAGAATGGCCATACTTACTATTGGAGACTCAAGTTCAAGTCTATCTCCTGCTTCAGAAGTGCATAAGACTAAGATAGATATTTGTTAAACATATATCTACATTCTAAAGATCAATGAGAGACTCACTGAATTGTAAAAAATTAAAACCCTAGAACAATTGTTAGAAAGAAAACTTCAACCTTGAGTGAAGAAATCAGATAAAGAAAAATAAAATATATACATATATTATAATTTATATAATATAATTTTATTATTGTTATTGTTATATAGTTTCAAAGTGGTACTTCCAGTACAGTAGCCAGAGGCTCCAATGAATTTATCCCTGGTGAGTCTTGAAGGGAGTAGTCTTTTGCTAATGAGACAACTGGCTGTAAGCCAGACTTCTACTTCTTTAGGCTATTTCCTTAGATAATAGTATGAATTCATTGGGGCCAGGTCACCATTAATATCTAGAAACTATTTCTGTGTTTTAAGGTAATCTGTTTTTTATCCATAGAGAATCTAATTTATAGAGAGTCAACTGTTCTACTTGGTTAAGAGAGGGTGTCATTCTTACTTTTCTATTCTTGTGTTAGAACACCCTGACTAAGACAACTTAGAAATGAAAAAAATTAAGTTGACTTATGGTTTCAGAGGAGTAGATTCCACAATGGCAAAGATAAGGAATAAGAGCTGACATATTAATCCACTAACATGAGGTAGAGAACACTGGGAATGATGTAAGTCTTTTGAAATCTCAAAGTCTGGCCTCAGTGAAACACCTTCTCTTATAAGATTTATCTCTTAAACTTCCAAAAGAGTTTCATCACTTGGATCAATCATTCAAATCTATTAGTCTATAGAGGTCATTCATATTCAAACCACCAATTTCACTCCCTGCCTTCCATAGGCTTGCTGCAATTTCATAATATCAAATATGTCTAATCCATCTTCAAAAGTTCCTGTTGTCTTTCACAATCACAACACTATTTCAAAATTTAAAATCTGAAGTCTCTTCTAACACAGCAGAAGATTTTTTTAAATTATAACCACATGTGAAATAAAGACTATCAGCTTGAGCTGAATTCTGGCATATCTTAATCACATTTGTAGCATCTCTGCTTTGTGTATGTATTTTAGTAGCAAAAAAAAAAATTCCCTAGACATTTTATAATTTCAATTTTGAAGCTGTGGTGGTTGGAATCTTTTTCTGAGGACATCCTCACTTCATCCCATTTTAGACCAAGCCTCTATTTATTCTTTACATCACTTTCATCACAAGTCTAGTCTATATTCCAACATAAATGACTCTTTGAAGCACATATTGTTTGATTGTACTGAGATCTCTATCACCAAGAGAATCAGTCCACTTCTTTTCAATTTAGCCTCAGATAAATTTTTGGCACAAGAGAAAAAGGCAGATGCATTATTTGCCAAAGTATTACAAGAGCAGTCCTTAGCACAGTGGCTAATATTCTTTTTCACTGAATCCTCCTGATCCAAATCCTCTTAGTTTACAATTCTCTCAACACTATTGTCTTCCAAGTTCCTACTAGAATAAACTAATTAGCCCCACTAACAGAATTCAACCTCTTCTCAAGCCAAAATTCGAGTCTTCTACTTTCAGAAAACAAATAAACACAA
Organism: Arvicanthis niloticus; assembly: GCF_011762505.2. Taxonomy (NCBI): domain Eukaryota; kingdom Metazoa; phylum Chordata; class Mammalia; order Rodentia; family Muridae; genus Arvicanthis; species Arvicanthis niloticus. Next base: position 63,752,783 of record NC_047672.1, on the reverse strand, counting down.
TGTATGGTCAGACAGACCTGCCATAAATACTTCACTTTTGGTACCATCTTTTGTCTTAGTTACTTTTCTATTGATGTGATAAGACACTACCCCAAGGCAACTTATACAGAAAGATTTGTTCTTTTGTTTGTTTGCCTTTTATTTTATTATTATTTTTTTTTTGAGTTCATAAGAGTGAAGCAAGGGAACATTTGAGAGATCACATCTTGATCCACAACCATGAGGCAGAGAGAGAAGACTAGGACTTTCATGAATCTTTTGAAACCTCAAAGTCTGCTCCCAGTGACACAATACTTCCAGTTTGGCCATGCCTCCCAATCCTTTCCAAATATTTGAACTAACTGAGGACAAAGCCTTCAAATACATGAGCACACAATATGCATTCTTATTCAAACAACCACAGGTGTATTCAAATAAGGTGAAAAATGTAACCAATTATGAAAACTTTTCAAAACCAATGAGGAAGGGTCAAAACCAATGAGGCCTACTTAATGTTACCAAAAGTTCACAATCAGGCCATCACCTCTCATTCTCTAAGGAGTTGGTGAATGAGACCCGATGCTAACTCTGTTACAAGGTTCCATCAATTTCCTCACTTGCTACAGTGATGTTTGAAGTTTGTTCACCCCATGCTTTCAAATATCTGGGTTCTAAATGCTAATTTCCTTTCCTTCAACTATAATTTTGCTTTGTTTTTTTGTTTGTTTGTTTCTTTGTTTGTTGTTGCATTAACAACTATCAAAAATATTTCATTTTGTTCCCTTTATACACAGGCCCCACCTATCTCTAGCATTACCAATTTGCACATTTTTTTCTTTCTGGATATTGTCTTAATTTTTCATGTGAGACATGAAGAAAATGACTCTTTCCCCTAAATAAAGCACTCCTGAGAGATAAAAATATGGATTTCATTAAAATCCAAATATTTAATCTAATCAACTTATGAAGCTACCTGCAGGTATATGAGCGAGGAATCACTTGTAGGATCATGGACTATTCAACACAGATGCATTCTCAAGGATCCGCATTACCATGGGTGGGAAAATGTTAACATGAATCCCTGGGAGCTGCCTGGACAGCTTGCTTGCTGGCAGCTCAGCCATTGAAGAATCTCCTCTCCTCAACAGTTTACTGCTTATATAATATAGAGGACATGTTTTGTGACTAGCCAACTTTAATAAAATTTCATGAGACTCTTATCTCCTTATCAGGCAGAATGTTTTCCAGTACACTGAGACTTAACACTATATATATATATATATATATATATATATATATATATATATGACATATATATATATCTTTAAAGAATATATATATATATATATTCTTTAAATGTGTGAAATTATTTAGAGACACAGAAATTAATACCTTTAAAGCAATTTATATCTGTATTAGTTAGATGTCTCTGATAGAATGAATATATCTATATAAAATTATATCTCTATATAAATTATACTTGTCTGTATGTGTTTCTATACTCCATGTTTATGCAGTGCCCAGAAGCCAGAGTAAGGCAGTAGATACCTTAGAATTAGAAGTTCAAATGTGTGTGAGCCACCATATATTTTGGGAACTAAATCAGGTTCCTCCAGCAAAAGCAGCAAGTGCTGAGCTATCTCCCCAGCTCTTGTAGTAAGATTTTTTAATGCAAACAGACTAACAGCAAAGTGAATATACAATATCTTCATTGATTAGAGTCTATTTTGTGTTATATAAAAACAGAAGTAAGGATACTTACTACTATCACATGGATATGGCAATGTATCTAAAGGTGATTGAAATGTGCATAACTCCATGGCTGATTTATTTATCCTTGTAACATATTTTATATAATATACATTTTATATGTTAATGATAGACAAAATAAAATAAACAGATAATTTTTATAAATTTGAATTGTAAATTTCTATCTGGATTATCTATTTTGCTGTGATCAAATACTGGATACTATGAAATTAAGAAAGGTTTATTTTTCACTACAGGTCATGGATGCAGTTCATGAATACAAGAAGCCATGTTTATAAAGCATTAAGATGTTGATCATTTTTCAATTAGTCAGAGAGCAGAGATATACTAATAATGTTGCTTAACTAACTCATTTTTTTCTATCTGAAATTCCAGAATGCCTTTTTAAACAACACTCCTACAGTGGATTCTGGAATTCTTGGTAGCCGAATTTGGAAATATTATTTGTTTGTTTGCTTGTTCGAGCCTCAAAACATAGCCATGGATGCCTTGGAACTACAATATAGAACATAATGAATCAAAATAATAACGATCTTCTGGCTTCTGTCTCACAAGTGGTATAATTAAATGTGCATGCTACCATGCTCATTGGAAAACATTTTCTTAGTTGTTCATAAGCAGGATCCTGATTTTACAGCTTTCTATAGTTTCTATAGGCAGCCTAAACGTTATATAGGCATCTTCAAGTTTACTGGAGACTTACATGGGTAGCGCTTTGCATTTTGAACATGTCCTAGTACGTAGATCTAGGTTTCTGCTTCCTGAGGCTAATCAGCTCAGTGATTATAGCTACTTGCTATCTATACTAACAGTGGACAATTTTACAATCATTATTTGCTAGTAGGCACACTTTTTATATATTTCTCTTCCATGATATACAATATTGTTGTCAATTTCCTTTGAAAGCATGTAACAATTTCTTTTATGGATGGTGGCTCTACTGCTAGATATTAAAACACATAAAAATGAAAATATATAAGGTTTGCAAAAATAGGCATAGTGGGATCAAATTTAGAAGGTAGACATACTATAAACAAATTCCTTCAGTCTCTGCTCCATTTTTGTCCTTGTATTTCTTTTAGATAGAAACAATTCTGGGTAAAAATTTTGAAGGTGGGTTAGTGTCCCCATCCCTCTACTGGAGTCCTGTCTAATTACTGCAGGTGTTCTCGTGAGGTTCCAGTCCCCACTGTTGGCCATTTCAGCTAAGATTATCCCCCATTGAATACTGGGAGTCTCTAGTATTCCAGGTGTCTGAACGAAAGGCCGATCGGTGAACAACCCAATTTGGGATCCATTCCAATCTTAGACACTATTATTGATGCTGTATTGTGCTTGCAGATAGGATCCTAGCATGACTGTCTTCTGAGAGGTTCTCCCAGTAAATGACTGAGACAGATTCAGATACTTACAGCCAACCATTAGAATGAGCTCAGGGATCCCTATGGAAGAGTTAGGGTAAGGGTTGAAAGAGGTAAAGCAGATGACAATCCCATAGGAAGATCAACAGTGTTAACTAACTCAGACCCCTAGAAACTCTTAGAGACTAAGCCACCAACCAAAGAGCATACAGGGGCTTGTCCCTAGCCTGTAGCACATATGTAGCAGAGTACTGCCTTGTCTGGTCTCAGTGAAAGAGGATGTGTCTAATCCTGCAGAGACTTGATGTCCTAGGGAAGGAAGATACCCATGGGGCAGCATCTACTCTGAGGCTAAAGGGATAGGGAATGAGATAAAGAAGACTCAGAGGGGGGACCAGGAGTGGGGCAACATTTTCAGTGTAAACAAATAAAATAATTAATTGAAAAATTATAGTAAAAAACATGTATGACTGCTTCAATCCCATCTTCCTATGAAAAAATAAATAAAACAATTCAAAAGCAAAAAAAAAGAAAAAGAAGAAAGAAATACTATAAACAAATTCAGTATAAAATAATAGATAAATGTCAGTGGACATATTGTACTTATTTTTATTATGTGACAGTGTATAAAGTAGGTAGTAATATTTCAGATGAATGTAGGGTAAATTGTATATAACAGAGTAAAGATTGATTTTATTGATCTAGTTAAAAATAAATCATATAAGAAATTACTTATTAAAGGTTTATAGATCTTAGTATTGGATGCATGTTTCATTTTAAAAAATTAATTAATTGATTGATTTACATCCCAAATGGTCTCCCACTCCCAAAAGCCCCTCCCAGAGTGCCTTCCCCAATGGCCCTCCCCTTCTCTCTGAAAAATAGCATAATAAATAGCATCTCTGTAAAAGTAGTGTTTCCAATAAAATACAACAAATTTAATACTATTTCTCATATTAGTATTAACATCAATACTTAATTTAACATTTAAATAAAGATATTTTATATGAGGTGGTTCTTTGTGGTACAGAACTTCCCTGTTTACTCTCCCACCTGTGGTATACTTGAAATGGTCTTTAAAATGCAACACAATAAGCCCTACAGTAACGAGGATTTTTAGACAATTTCCACAGTTGAAACTTAAAAGCAAACAATGTTTTGTAAATACAATTAAATAACTTTATGAATAAAAATAAACATACACATGTGCATGCATGTTATAGAAATTTTTCATTATATCACATATAGATTCCAAATATATAAATGAACTTTTAGCAAAGAATCTCAATGGAAAAAAATAGTATGGAGCATTCCTCACGTGTAATAACTGACCTTTCAACTCCAACACTACTTTGTCATTGAAATTAAAAGACTAAGTGATACAAAAGAAGAGCTTTGTAAACCAGAATGGTCCATCCAAGGAAAGATCTGATATATATTGATTTCTTCAGATGTGTACTTCCAATATACTGGGGTTATGAAAACTAATGAAATAAAAAGTGGATAACCTTTTTTATTTCCTTGGAGTTCACATAATAATTTTAATATTTTAGTAGGATAACTTTCTAATGAAATGGGACTAATGCCAATGAGATTTATAATAATCTGTTTTCATGAAATCACTCTTTCCAGAGATTTATAATTATCTTTTGTTATGAAATCACTCATCATATTTGTACAACCACATAATCTTAAGCTACTCTCAAACAAATGTATGTTTTTAAATTTTGAAAATAATCATTAAAATGATATGAAGCAGCCTCCACATGTCATCTCTCCTAAGCTCCATGCAAAAATGCTTACAAAGAAAATTCAGAATGTTGGCTACGAAAGAAGCAGCATACTGGATCTATCAACTTCTTCCTTGGGGAGATTGAATAATATCAGCCTCAAGTATCAGCTGCATATCTAAATGAAATAGGGGAAAGAAAGATACAGAAAGGAAAAATGAATTTTGAAATGAGATACATGTTACATAAACATTTACAAATATTCCATTTGTAACCAAGGAAACTTTTCTGCCCGGGCTGCCACAACACCTATTCCCCATAAGCAATAAAAATACCTAAATATCTTTTTCTTTTGGAGGTTGACAAGGGAAAGTATTAAAAGTACATTCATTATTGAAATCCTAAAACATCTGAATGTATAATAATTCCATTATTTTCTAAAGGAAGCTCAGATTCCTTTACATTTGAAATTTATTTTGTTTGTTTCCTTCTTGTTTTATCATTCTTTTTTGGAACGTGGTTCTCAATATGTCACCAGGACTGGCCTGAAACTTTTCTGTACTTAGACTGGCCTGGAACTCATGACAACCTCCCAGCCTCAGTCTCCGAAGTGCTGTGATTACAACAGTGCACCAACACCTAGACTGCCCATTTTATTCTTTTTTTAATTGGATATTTTATTTACATTACCTCATTTCCCTCCATAAAGAGCCACCTATCCCATCCCCCCTCCTCTTGCTTCTATGAGGATGTGCCCCCAACCCCCTACTCCCACCTCCCCACCTGCAAAATCCCCCACACTGGGCATCCAGCCTTTATGGGACCAAGGATCTTCTCTCATACCTATGCCTGACAAGGCCATCCTCCCCTACATATACAGCTGGAGCCATGGGTCCCTCCCTATGTTCTCCCAGGCTGGTGGTTTAGACCCTGGGAGATCTGGGTGGTTGGTATTGTTGCTCTCCTCCACTATGTTTATAGCAATCTTATTTATAATAGCCAGAAGCTGGAAAGAACCCAGATTTCCTTCAACAAAGGAATGGATGCATAAAATGTGGTACATTTACACAATGGAGTATTACTCAGCTATTAAAAACAATGAATTCGAGAAATTCTTAGGTAAGTGGATGAAACTAGAAAACATTATCCTGAGTCAGGTAACCAAATCACAAAAGAACACACATGGTATTCACTCACTGATAATTGGATATTAGCCCAGAGGCTTGCAATACACAAGATTCAACTCAGAGACCATATGAAGCTCATGCAGAAGGAAGACCAAGTGAGGGTACTTCAGTCCTTCTTAGAAGGAGTAACAAAATACTCAAGGGAGCAAATATGGAGACAAAATGTTTGACAGAAACTGAAGGAGGGGCGGTCTGGAGACCATTCCACTTAGGTATCCATCCCATGTGCAGTCATCAAAGGTAGACAGTGATGTGGATGTCAGGAAGTGCATGCTGACAGGAACCTGATATAGCTGTCTTTTTAGAGGTCTTCCAGAGTCTGAAATATTCAAAGGCAGATGCTCACAGCTAACCATTGAACTGATCAAGGGGTTCCCAATGGAGGGGTTAGGGAGAAAGATATGAAGGAGCTGAAAGGGTTTGCGACCCATTCTATTCTTAAACAGTTCTACACCTGCATGTGGCAAACTGTAAATCCTTTACTAATGAATACCTTACTTATGAGTTGCTCACTCTCAGCATCACTGTCCAGCTACTTTTTACAAAGTCTACTGGAGAGAATTCTGGGAAGCTCTCAATACTTCAGCCACACTCTATGTTCATAGTTTTCAGTTTTCACATTTCTGAAATACACACACACACACACACACACACACACACACACACACCACACACCACACATATCATCCTGTATACTGCTAGGGGAAAAACATTCAGCATACGAAGTCTAGTTTGTAGGTGAGAGTAGGGCTATTTAGAAAGTGTGAGAGATTTATTATATTTTATGAATATAGATCTGACATTTGGTAGCAAATCCTCAGATTGTTAATCATACACAAAGTAAATCTTGATGTGCTTGTGGAATGTTTATTCAGGTCTTACTCAAAACTTTCAATCCTCCAAGACTCATTTTCATAACAAAAAGAGTTATCTAAATAGCTAAACTCCCCTAAAATAGAAGATGAGTATTTTAAAGAAAATCTACAAGTGTATACTTACTTAAAATTTAAATGTACTTATTAAATTTATAAACATAGACTAAAATTTTTAAGAAATCTACTGAAGTGAGAATGAATTAATTTATGAAGAGTGGGGGCAGGAATCCTGATATATTGGTGTTATATCAGGCATGTATACAATCCCAATAGTGGAGTGCAGAGTCAGAGGCTTATAAATTCCATGGTACCCTGGTTTGACTAGCAAGCATCTCATGAGACACAGCTACAGCATGATCTGCCTATGTATAGTAAACAAATAAAGGTAGTAATTGTCCATATATGTTTTGTACAAAGCAATTGATTAATGTGAAATAAATATGAGCTAAGAATAGCAGTGTATGCATGTAGGCAACGATGTGGAGAAAGAGGAACACTCTCCCATTGCTAGTGGGATTGCAAATTGGTACAACCACTCTGGAAATCAATCTGGAGATTCCTCAGAAAATTGAAAATAGATCTACTTGAAGACCCAGCTATATTACTCTTGGGCATATACCCAAAAGATGCCCTGCTGTACCATAGTGGCTTTATTTGTGATGGCTAAAAGCTGGAAACAACCTAGGTATCACACAATAGAAGAATTAATACAGAAAATGTGGTTCATTTACACAATGAAATACTACTCAGCTATTAAGAATGAGGACATCATTATTTTGCAGGTAAGTGGATGGAACTAGAAAATATTATCCAGAATGTGATCATTCAGAACCAAAAGGACATGCATGATATATACTCGCTAATAAATGGCTATTAGCCAAAAATGTACAGAATACCTAGGACACAACCCATAGGACTCAAGGAAAATAATAAGTCAAAAGACCCAAGTAAAAATGCCTCAGTCCTACGTGGGAGGGGAAAACACAGTCATGGGGGGCAGAGGGATGAAAGAGACCTGGGTAGGAAAAGGGACAAGTATGGGAAGGGGGAAGCCTAGCATGTCAGACAAGATCCTAGCGTGACTTACCTCCAAGACTCCCAACAAGCAACTGAAAGAGTCAGATGCAGATACTAGCACCCAACCAGTGGATGGAAGATGGGGACCCCGGTTGCTGAATTGGGGAAAAGCTAGAAGAAGCTGAAGAGGAAAGCAGCCCCATGGGAAGACCAATATATGATCAGGTATTAGGGTTGGGGGAACAGGACTGAAGCCCGGAGGGCCAGCAGAAATAATGGAGACAGGCAACCTCGGGAGGTAGGAGGTAGGGGGATGGATGCACCAGAGACCTGAGAGGTGAGAGACTCTCAGGACTCAAAGGGAGGGACCTTGGATGAAGTGATATACAGTGAAGATAGGGAAAGAGTCTACCTTCAGTGGAGAGACAGAACATCAAGTGCAGGGATGGGGTTGCCATTCCACAGTCAAAAGCTCTGACCCAGAATTCCTTCTGTCTGAAGGAACTATAGGGCCAAAAATGGAGAAGATCATGAGAGAAAGGTGGTCCAGTGACAGGGCCAAATGGGATCCAGCTCAAGGAGAGGCCCAGGTCCCTGAGACTGTTGCTGATATTGTGATATGCTTGCAGACAGGGGCCTAGCATGGCTACCCTCTGAGAGGCCCAACAAGCAGCTGAAAGAATCAGATGTAGATACTAGCACCCAACCAGTGTACAGTAGCCGGGGACCAATGTGGTTGAATTGGGGAAAAGCTGGAAGAAGATGAGGAGGAGGGAAACACCATAGGAAGCCCAGGAATCTCAACTAACCTGGACCCCTGATATCTCTCAGACACTGAACCACCAACCAGGCAGCATACACCAGTTGTTCTGAGACCACCGACTCATATATAGCAAAGGACTGCCTGGTCTGGCCTCAGTGAGAGAAGAAGAAGATGCACCTAACACTCGAGAGACTTGAAGTTCCAAGGAGTGGGGAGGCCTGGTGGGGTGAGGATGGGGGTTGGGGACATCCTCTTGGAGACAGAGGTAGGGGTGTGGTAGGGTAAGGAGGTATGAGATGGAGGGCAGTCAAGGGGCCGACTGGGAGGGGGATGAAGTCTGGACTGTAAAAAAGGATTAAAAAACAAAAATAAATTATATATATATATATATATATATATATATATATATATATATGAATGAATAGCAGTGTATGACTTTATTCTTATTACTCAGAGGCAGAGGCAGGTATACTACTGTGAGTTTCAGGCTAGCCTGATCTACTTAGCAAGTTCCAGGATATCCAAAGCTACAAAGTAATACCCTAAATCAATAAAATAAAATAAACTTACTTTCACTTTCTTGTTTACAGAGAAAGGCAGGTTAGGCGACTCTACTGAATTAAATGATATGTCCTAGAATAATAGAAATGAGTCTAATGTCACTGTTATGTGTTTATTTTAAAGGCATAAAACCTGTAATAGGGAAAAGAATTGAAATTTAATAATATAAAATGTTTAAAAGAAAAAATTAAATTGTAGTCTACTGTTTTACTAATATTTTTAACATTTTACATATAATAATTTTATAAAATATGAGTCCATTTAATTTTGATCATATTTGAGGTGTTCATCATTTATTACCAATTATTTATTAATGTATCTAAAGATAAGGTGTCACACTCATGATAGATGCCATTGAAAGGAAAAAAGACTCAAATTTTGTATCACAATAAATGAAGCTTAAGAATTTCTCACAATAAAAAAGACAAAAAAAGCCAGAGCCCTAAAAATTGGATGAAAGTTTATTGTCCACAGAGGGACAGATTCAATGTTTTGGAAGCAAAAGGCAAAGTTAGACCCACAGTATTGTCATAAATCCTTCTACAATTTTCACACTTATTTTTCCTATTCTTTAGCTTTTATTTCTATAGTCATATATTTGTAATAATCTGACACCTACTGTGAACTAGGATCACTTTCAATCTGATTTAATTTATTTATTTTATGAAACTATCCAAGTAAGTCTGTAAAAAGTATGTGTTATTAATAGTTTGTTGAAAAAGTTTTTCATTTGTCAATCAGACCTGACAGCATGAAGAGTGAGTTAGTAGAAAATGTGATTATTTTTATGTAGATGTAATTGTGTGCACATATATATGTATATATATATAATAATTATATATATTACATATATAATAATTATATTTACTACATATATATAATTATTTAATAAAAGTGTTAAAAAATCAACCTCTAAAACATACAGGAGAATATAAACAATTTGGAAATGTTTAATTTGTGTTAAGGTATTTCAACATTCTTAGGAAAATTAGGCTTTGACTTATGAACATTTGTTAGATTATTTATTGTACGCAGAACAAGAATGAAATTTGAATATAGAATTTCAAGCTACCATAGGCATGCCATCTTGAAAGCACACACACTCACTTGCTATCAAAAACTGAGCAGGATCCCAGTGTAGCATGTACTTGAATTAGAAACTTCAAACCACTGGGTTTAAAACGAGAATGTAAAAGCTCAACATGAAAAGAAATAACAATGGATACTAGTATACATCATGAAAACAGTGTGCACAAAACAAGATGAACGACTGAACATGAAGAGCTCGATGCCCCAGTGTAGGTGAATGTCAGGGCAGGGAGTTAAAGTGGGTGGGTAGGTGAGTGGGAGAACACCCTCATAGAATCAGGGGGAGGAGGGATGGGAGAGGGTGTTTCCAGAGGATAAAGGGGGAAAGGGGATAACATTTGAAATATAAATAAATAAAATATCCAATGCAGGCCTGTGGAATGTGAGCAGCTGGAACTTGTTCCTGGACTACTGTTAGGAGCCGCGTGAGCGTGACAACATTCGCCATTACAAGATGGCGTGGGCATCCTGTGCTCCCACAAGTAAACAACTAACTGCGCAGGTGCAAAAGGCAAAAGCGCGCCAAAGTCACTGCCCATCCCGGGGTGTATTATGGGTAATGAGTGAACAGCCAATCAGAAGTGAACACGCCACTCTAGGGTACATATAGCAGTGCCTTTTCCGGGCTTGGGGTCTTTCCGCTTCTGCTGATACAAGAATAAAGCCTCGCTGTGGTAACCACCCGAACACTGCCTCACGTGTCTCTTTCGCGGGTGAAGGGGACACGGAGGGGCTCGGAACAGATTACCAGGGCCTGGTCCCATCATTGGATTGGATGAGTGTGCTGCAGAGTCTATGTCTGCTGACCACCTGTGCTACCACTTAACAATGTGAATAGCTGGTTTCAGCCAGGGCACTCAGCACCTTACCTTAAGGATCAAGAAGCATCTTCTACTGCAGGTAGGGGGATAAGCTCTGCTGGATTGTAGGAAGCCGCGGTTAGCGGTGGTTAGAAGTGATACATCTGCCATTCCAAGATGGCGCGGAAATCGTGTCCTCCCCACTAGTAAACAATTAACTGCGCAGGTGCAAAGGCAAAAAAGCGCGCCAAAAGTCACTGCCCATCCCAAGGCGTAATATTGGGTGATGAGTGAACAGCCAATCAGAAGTGAACACACACCACTCTAGGGCATAAATAGCAGTGCCATTCCCGAGGTTCGGCCCTTCCGCGGTCTTCACTTCTGCTGATACAAGATTAAAGCCTCACTATGGTAACCACCGGACCACTGCCTCTCGTGTCTCTCTTCCACGGGCAAAAGGGGACACGGGAGGCGCGCGGAACACTGGATCTAAGGAATCTTAAGCGTGTTCAGTCTGCCACAAACCAATCTGGTCATCACCTCAACCAGACATTGAAGACTTTCTTAAAGGTACTGGGCTGGAGGTACTTTCTCATTCCTATGTACTTTGCTTGTCCCAGAGTTGTTCTTAGATACCAATGTCCAGTATGGTGTTCCCCAAACAGTTTTTGGGGTGAGCCTTGGGGCACAGGTACAGCCAGAGATCTAAGATTCTACCACATGGACCATTGTAAGCAGAAAGGCCATCTTCCCACTGCCCTGTCAGCAGTTTTTTTTTTTTTTTTTTTTAGTAACAAGTACAGAGTGACCAGTGAACTTTGGATGGACATACCTGACAACACTTAGAACAGGTGCACCCATGCATGTAATGACAGATGAATTCTTTTAATGCAGCTGTGGAATGAGGTGTGACTCAGAGAGCACTTGTTCACTATGTGTAAGACACTGCATTCCTTTCCCAGCACTTTCAAAAATAAATGGATGGATAAAAAAAATTAAAAAGTATGTTCTAGTAAAAATGCACTCAGAGCTGTTCAAACATCCACAAGAATTCCAAGAACACTCCATCAAACCACTTCTCAAGCCTTCTTAAAACATGTGATCACACATTTATAAGACCAACTCTATTTCTGAAATTCAGACGGCAACAAAATGCTTGCACTGGTGTCTATTCAAGATGTAAAACACTTTTCTCCCTCACAGCTTGAATTTACTATTAAAAAAACAAATAAAAAAAGAACGTAAAATGAAAAAGTATAGGACAGAAGGTGAAAGTACAGGCATCAGTTAAAAGGACACAAGATTACAATAAAAAACACGAGTTATGAAACAGTAAAATGACACATCACACATTAAGAAAAGTTGATGGTAAAATTTGAAAGGTGTGGTAGAACATGCAAACAGCAGCCAGCAGAATGATGATGTTGTTTATTCATTTAATACTCTTTTAAGTAAAATTCTATTTTTGTGATGGGTACCATATAGTTAAGTAATAAAGAATAAGCCATCAATAATGTGCAGCTACCTTTCTTGAATATCAATTATTCAAGGACTAATGCAGAAGTTCTTAATAACAGTATAATTAATCTCTGCAATGATGAAAGATACAAAAATATTCATAACACTAAAATTAAGACATTAGCACACATGACCAAAACTTTAAACTGAGTGTTTTCAAATATTTTGAATGTATGTCAGGAAAGCTTTACACTCTACCAGTATGTGATGCAGGTCTATATGTGATGCAGGTCTGTAAGTGATGCAGGTCTGTATGTATGTGATGCAGGTCTGTATGCATGTGATGTAGGTCTGTATGTATGTGATGCAGGTCTGTATGTATGTGATGCAGGTCTGTATGTATGTGATGCAGGTCTGTATGTATGTGATGCAGGTCTGTATGTATGTGATGCAGGTCTGTATGTATGTGATGCAGGTCTGTAAGTGATGCAGGTCTGTATGTGATGCAGGTCTGTATGTGATGCAAGTCTGACTCTCTGAAAGGCCTGGATAGCTGGATGAGTCTTTCATACATTGTGGGGTGGTGGGCTGTGAAAAGCAGCTGGGTGCTTGGTCAAGCATAGGCCTGCAACCCCAGACCCTTATTGGATGGCAAGTGTTCTGCTCCTCGGCCCTGGTTCTTTTCATTTAGCTTCAGCCCTTCACAGCCCCTTCCATAGAGAGGTCTATGGCCATCAGTCATGAGGAGGAACAGTGTCTCCGGCTCTCCCACATGCAGATGAGATATTTCCAAGCTCTCAGACCAAGCCAATAGGCTTTATCTGCTGCCAGATCCTAACCCACCCTGGAACTGTATATAAGGGCTCTGAGATTCAGGGGAAGTAAAGCATGCGAGAATCATCCTGATGTCCAAGAGTTACTGTTGCAAGAGCTGTAACACTTGGGGAGAGATCTGCTCTCCTGGAACCTGCCTGGGACACAAAGCAGCCTCCTTGCCAACTAGCCAGCTTCTTATTGGCCCAGCCCAGGCCTGGACCAGCTCAGCACAGAGAGACAGGTGCAGCACCTGGGAGTGACCAGGTATGGGACAGAGGTGAGCTAGCAGTGGCAACAGTGGGGGCAGGCAATCTCCATGCCCTGCTCTCACTCTGCTCTGTTTGACACTGACCTCCCGCACCAGGCCTGGCTGGAGACCCATGAAAAGTTTAGAAATAGCTGAGTGGAGTTAACAGACAACAGTCCAGATTACCTTACATGGATAGTTGGTTTTCAAAACGTCAGAAGTCCACAGAACTGACGTGACAAACATTTCTGTATTAATGTTCATTTTGATTAGAGATCTGTCTGCTCCTGACGGCTTCCTGAATTGGATTCTAAGAAGAAATTGAGCATTTTTGGAGTTACTCCACTTGTGGTGAGACAGCCACTAGGCAAGAATTGCCTCTTTCCATCTACAGACAAATTATTGTCCAGAAAAGGACACACTTGCAGAATAGTCGACTGATTATATCTGCCTAGACAGAGTAATCAGCCCTTAATAATTCTGCAGCACTAAGGTCTGTCAGATGATCCTGGGCCAGAAGGCTGAAGATCAGATGCTCCAACGTTTTGTAGTATAGGGAGTGTCCAGGTATTCAGCGGTCTTTATAAATTGGCTAAGTTTTAGAAGCTATGCTTTGTGCTTCCCATAATTTTAGTTAACTTAGCCATCCTGGATTTCTGACGGGGTTGAAAACTTATAGTCTCATAACCAATCCTGAATATTTACTTTGAGAGAAAGGATTTGAGTGGATGGTTTTCAGCTGACATTCATTCTAAAGCTAAGAAAAAAGGTTCAGAACTAAGTGTTTTAGTTAGAAGAGATGACAGAGGTTCTGGTTAGTCAACAAAATGATGGACTGGGTATTAGGACTATCTTGTACCTTACTGGTACAAATTGGCATAATTATGCTCTAATTGTATTTTGAGAGAAAAGTTTTTTTAAAACAGGAAGGGTGATATGTAGGTGGAGCTAAGGTGGGAGGGGTACAGAGAGGAAGAAAAAGAGTAAGGAGAGGAGGAGAAGAAGGAGAGGAGAAGCTAGGTGATGAGAGAGAGAGAAAGAGAGAGAAAGAGGGGAGGGATATAGAGGCAGTTGTTCACCTGTCTCCACCAGTCAAAGATAGTTGTTATATCTAGGCTGGGTATTAGGTTACACTTCTGATTGAGCATTACCAAACTTATAAAGCCTTTGATTAACATTTTTAAAAAGTGTATAAAAGCAAAAAGGAAAAGAAGGCATGGGATAGGGGTTTTCTGAAGGGGGAATGGGGAAAGGGGATAGCATCTGAAATGTAAATAAAATATCCAATTAAAAAAAAGTGGAGACATGGGATGGAGGCAGCAGCAGAGACAGTAGCAAACCCTCCCTGCTCTCACTCTGTCCCCAGCCGGGAGATCATCATGGCATGACCTCTAGAACAAGGGACCCACAATACATGACATGGAGATGTGGCCAATCAGCAAGGAAGTAAGTCTGTGTTCCAAACTACTCTGGAAAAACCTGAATGTGCTTATGGAAAATTACTGTACAGAACACATTTCTAACAGCATAAAAAAACAAATCAGTTACAGATGGATTGCATGGCAAAATAAGGAAAGCCAAACTTTACAGCTCTTCTAAAATATGAGACAATATATCTTCAAAATTTAAAGATAGGTAAGTATTTTTCAGACTAAACAAAGTGAAATAGATTCTTTTAAATAAACAGAGGAAATGGTAGGTGATATTCTCTGCATTAAAAGTTAAGCTTCTTTTAATTCACTGCTAAGTTTGTATAGATATACCTAAGAATTAAAGAATAAAACAAGATAGTATGATACATGTTAATGACTAAAGGGACTGATAATTTCTACCTAATGATCGCGCACACACACACACACACACACACACACACACTCACATATACCATCTCTAAATCCACTACCACCACAATATACACATATCCTACACACACAAACACACACAAACACACACACCAGACTAATGATGAAATAAAGGAAATAAAATATTCTAGAACAAAGCATTCATAAAAGACAAACAAAAAGCAGACAAATAATAAATATAAGAAGAAATAATTTTACCATTTAAATGATAGGAACGCAAATAAAAATTTGAGAATCTTTCGCAATGTATCAGATTGCTAAATTTTAAATATCTGATAATATTATCAATGTGTGGAGAAACAAAAATTGGCAGACACAACTGATGATATTATAAATTATAAATTTTGGCAAAACAGTTAAATCAAACATCTTAAATTTGAAAATATCATTAAATAACTTATGATGCAACATTGTGAATCACAGAATATAAATTAAAACTCACTTTGCTCACTTGCGAAAGTGTATCATGTTAATCATTTACAGGAAGCTTTATTTGTAGCTATGAAACTAGAAACACTCCATTACAGTAAACATCATACGAACCAACTATAGCTAATCTCAAAAGTATGTTGAGAATATAGAAATGACTGAACTTGTTTTCCATTTTGGGGAGCAGGGAGTACATTAGTCACTTTACTGTTGTGTCACAAACTAGTGGTCAGTCAATTTAAGAACAGAAACAAAATAAAAGCCATTATAATAATACAAAGACTGTTGTGAATTAATACTTGTCCATTAGTACTTATGGGAATAAATGATGTAAATCAAACCATACTAAAAAACTAGTATTATATTTAGATATACTTTAGTGGTAACCGTGCCAGCTTATATATTAACATATTAGAAAGTCTAGCGATTGTAGTGGAGAAAGAAAATACTAAAATAACCCTTAGGAATCTGTATAATTCTGAAGTATAGGTAATGTGCTTTTTCTTTATTGGGCTACTAATTATATTTTATATTTTGTCTACTTAATTTCATTATATGATTTTATAGATTCTAATTAAATTACACAAGTGCTTTGCATATTTTTTACTTTCATTATTCTAATAAATTAAAAGACAATGTAGGAATAAAAATATGAGTCAGATATTAAGAATGCCTGCTGCTCCTGCAGAAGCCCACACACAACAGAAGCAGTCACAAGTGGTAGGTCAAAATGTTTATATATTCTGTTCCAGGAAATTTAATGCCCTCATGGCTTTTGTGGACACCAGACACACATGAGATCCATATTCATACATGTAAGCAAAACACTCATATATACAAAGTTTTAAAAAAATAGTTATAAAAGAAAAACAGTTCAAAGACAACCAAGAATATAGAGTCAACACAAACATAGCAAAAGCTTCCAAATGTAAATCAAACATTGCTATCTAACATTATATCACCATTAATTGTGAAATTTACAACTTAGAATTCTATTAAAATATATATGGCCTTTTTTTCTATGAGAATTAACAATTCTAGGAAATTGAATTACATATCAACATACAAGTAGATGTGTGTGTGTGTAAAATTGCCACAAGTGTATATATTTAGAAATTCCTATTCTAAAGACTACAAAATGAACCATTTTTATTAATGTGAGAAAAGGCATATATTGTTTGTAAAAGTAAGGCATTGAGATAAAAACAGAAACCCCAAAACTTGAACACCAAATTATACTAAAAACTAAGCTTAATTGGTTCCTTTATAAAATATAAAAGTTAGGTCTTTGATGCACAA
Source organism: Arvicanthis niloticus (assembly GCF_011762505.2). NCBI lineage: Eukaryota > Metazoa > Chordata > Mammalia > Rodentia > Muridae > Arvicanthis > Arvicanthis niloticus. The sequence goes on along the minus strand of NC_047672.1, from coordinate 63,735,540 downwards.
ATAAAGGAGAATCTAAATTTAATTTCAAAGTATTTAATCTAAACTCTACTTCTTTCTCCTGAAAGAGGCCAGGAGATACAAATGCAAGTATTACCAACAGAATACAAGAGATAGAAGAGAGAATCTCTAGCATCTAAGTAAGATACTACAGAAGATACTGATATGATGGTCAAAGAAAATATAACATGAAAAAAGCTCCTAACCAAAATTATCCCAAAAAATCAGGGCATAATGAAAATGTCAAACATAATAAAATAGGATTAGGAGAGAGCAAGATTCATAATTCAAAGGGCCAGAAAATGTCTTCAACAAAATCATAAAAGAGAACTTTCCTAACCTAAAGAAAGAGATGGCCATAAACATAAAAGAAGCCTACAAAACAACAGATAGATTGGACTAAAAAATAAATCCTTCTGTCATATGATAATCATAGCACTAAATGCACAAAACAAACAAAAAATGAAATATTAAAAGTGGTAAGAAAAAAGACCAAACAACATATAAATGCAGACTTAACAGAATTACACCAGAGTTTGCAATAGAGACTCTAAAAGCCAGAAGATGCTGGAAAGATATCATGCAGACTCTAAGAGAACACAAATGCCATCCCAGGCTGCTATACCCAGCAAAACTCTCAATCACTATAGATGCAGAAACTGAGATATTCCATGAAATATCCAAATTCAAATAATATATATCTTCTAATCCAGACATAACAGAAGATACTAGAAGAAAAATTTCGGCACAGGGAATGTATATATCTATGCCCAAGAAAACACAGTAAATTAATCATGTCACAACAAACCCAAAAGAAGATAATTACACATACATAATACCACCTCTGACAACAAAAATAATAGGAATCAACAATCACTGGTCTTTAATATCACTCAACGTCAATGGACTCATTTCCTTAATAAAAAGACATAGGCTAACAGACTGGATATGCAAACAGAAGTCATCATTTTGCTACATACAGGAAAAACAACTCAGTGACAAAGAAAGAAACTATCTCAGAGTAAAATGTAGGAAAAAAAAGTTTTCCAAGTAAAAGGTCACAAGAAACAAGCTGGAGTAGCAATTATAATATTCAAAAGAGATGGGGAAGAACACTTCATACACATCAAAGGAAAAATGCACCAGGATGACCTCTCAATCCTGAACATCTATGCCCTAATGCAAGGGTACCCGTATTCATAAAAGAAACTTGATTAAAGCTCAAAACAGACATTGAACCTCATAGAATAGTGGGATATATCAACACTCCACTCTAACCAAGGGACAGGTCATGGAAACAGAAAATAAATAGAGACACTGTGAAAGTAATAGATGTATGGACCAAGTATATTTAACAGATACATTCATAACATTTCACCCTAAAACAGGAGAATATACCTTCTCAGCATCTCATGGATCCCTCTTAAAATGTGACCATATAATCAATCACAAAATAGGCCTCAAGAGATAAAAGAAGATTGAAATAATACCATGCATCCTATCAGATCACCACTGACTAAGGCTAGATTTCAATAAAAACAAAAACAACAGAAAGCCACATACTCATAAAAACAAAAACAACAGAAAGCCACATACTCATGGAAACCTATTAACTCTCTACTCAATAATAACTTGGTCAGGGAAGACATAACAAGTAAAATTAAAGACTTACTAGAATTCAATGAAAATGAAGACACACCATACCCAAACTTATGGGACACAAAGAATGTAGTGTTAAGACAAAAATTCATAGCATTAAGTGCTCTCTTAAAGAAACTGAAGAAATTCTACAATAGTAATTTACCAGCACAACTGAAACTTCTAGAACAAAATAGAAGCAAACATATACAATAGGAGTAGATGGAAGAAAATAATCAAACTCAGGGCTGAAATTAACCAATTAAAAACAAAAAGAACAATATTTTTAAAAAATCAATGAAGCCAAGAGCTGGTTCTTTGAGAAAATTAGCAAGATATATAAACCCTTAGCCAAACTAGCTAAAGTACACAGAGACAGTATCCAAATTCACAAAGTAAGAAATGAAAGGGAAGGTTTGATGCTCCAGAGTACGGAGATGCTAGAGTAGTAGGGTGGGAGAGTGTGGGTGGGTGAGGGAGCATTTTCATACAGGCAAAAGGGAGGGGGAGAGCAAATGTAGGATGAGGTGGTAGAGGAGTGGTAATTGGGAAGTGGAATATCATGGGATTGGTGGTTGGTAAGGGGGTAACCAAGAAGTGGGATATCATTTAATACCAACACTACTCAAACTTTTCCTCAAAATAGAAGCATAAGGAACACTACATAATTCGTGTTATGAAGCCACATTTACTTTGACACCTAAACCACACAAAGACCCAACAGCAAAAGAGAACTTTAGGCCAATTTCACTTATGATTATTGATACAAAAATATGCAGTACAATTCTCTCAAACCAAAGTGGAGAAGAGCCTTGACAGCATTGGCACAGGGGAAAATTTTCTGAACAGAGCACCAAGGGCTCAGTCTCTAAGATTGACAATTGACAAATGGTACCTTATGAAACTGAAAAGCTCCTATAAGGCAAGGGACACTATCAATTGAACAAAATGTCAATCTATAGATTGGGAAACATCTTCACAAACTCGACATCCATGGAGGGTTAATATCCAAAATACACAAAGAACTAAAGAAGTTAGACTCCAAAAAAACCCAATGACCCAATTCAAAAATGTGGTACAGAGTTAAACAGAGAATCCTCAACTGAGAAATCGCAAATGACCAAAAAGCACCTAAAAAAATGTTTAGCATCCTTAGTCATCAGGGAAATGCATATGAAAACTACTGTAACATTCCACCTTACTCCAATCAAAATGACTAAGATCAAAAACTCAGGTGACAGCAGACCTTCTTTGAAGGTCTGATATACCTTTTGCTGAAAAACACAACAGGCATGTCTACTCACTATAGAGAGGGACTCAGGATGGAAGAAGTACAATTACAGTAAAGTCAAACTTGGTGACTCATTAGTTTTATTGGGATTACTTACAGGTATTCTTAAACATAGTACATGAGTCCCTCCCCCCAAAACTACCAGGGACCACAACTCTAATGCAAGCACATGAGAGTCTATTATTCAAGTTCAGACTTGGGCCACAGTCCTCCCTGCACAACAGGTTAGGAATATGATGCTTGTGTCCAGGGCCTTAGGGTTTATATAGGGATAATTTACAAGCTGGGGCTTTTAAGCCTTGGCTTTACATGATTGAGTAAATGGGTAAAGCATTGGTAACCTTCAAACTGGTAACAATTGTTCCAAAAGCAAGGAAGGACCATATGTCTGGAAAGAGGGATCTTTGACCTGGGAAGATATAAGTCATTCTGTTAGTGTGACCAGTTTGTTCCTGTTGTTGCAAGTTGGCCACTGCTAATGAAGACCCCCAAACTCGGGAGACCCTTACTCAAGTCTCGGGAAGTAACAACCACCCACAAACTCCAAGACACCATACCTGTATGCAATCAGCAGAGGTTTATTAGGGAAGAGAGCTGGCAGCCAGTGGCCAAACTGCACACTCACGCAGGAGTAGAGTTTGACAAAGCTAGTCAGTCTGAGGAGGGCTTTTAAAAGAGTAAACCACAAACCAGGGGAGTGGGAAAGGGGGTGAGGGGTTGTCAAGGATACATAACATAAAAATAGTGGAACATTTCAGAGGAACTCACCCTAAATGATTTAGAGTCATGTGAAAATCACTCTGCACACTCATTCTTCTCAAAAATGTAGTTTTACCACATCACTGTGCCCTACTCTGTCATTACCAACTATTTCAGGTTAACTATTTTTCACTTGTTCTGGCTATAGCCCCACCTAGATGACTTGCATCTTTCTCTGTGGTCAGGAATGTGTCTTCTTGCTTTGGGCTTTCCCCACCCTGAGGCTTGAGGAATGTTAATCAAGCAAGTGTCCTCTGATTCAGGGATAATATCCTCCACCCGGAATGTGTTTCGGGGAGTGAAGGCCTGAAATTTTACATTCAGTTCTGCGTTCTGGAACCTGCACTTTTTCTGCTCAGGTCTAAGGGCAAAGAAAAAGTCTACATATATTTCATAAACTGGTCTTATAATTTTTTACTCTACACTAATATGTCTATTTTTGACTGCTGGGAATGTTTGGTGGTCCCTTTCCCAGAGCTCAAAGGTAGGGGCCATATCACTGGCGACAATGGCCTTCTGCTTCTTCAAAGGACTTGAGCTAGCAGCCTTTCTCAAGGTTTCCCAAAGTTGGCAGCTTAAAATAGAGTTTTGAGGACAAGATGAAATCTGTTCTGATGGTGCTTCTTGTCTTTACAGTATATGTGAGAGACTACTTACAGTTGCAGAAAGACTCAAAAAGCAAGCATACAAACAAACCAAATCAATTTTGTCTCCATTGTCTACCGTAACAAAAGCTAGGTTTCTGGCATACACTGCATATCCGTCAGGGAGCTCAACAGATTATAAAGTGTCTTTTCCAAGTAATTTTGTTAGTCTAACGCCCTTTTAGGTACCATGAATATTTTCTGGTTCTTCGGGAAGCTGTCTAGTCTGCTCTCAGACTATTAGAAGCGTGGCTTTTCTGAGTGTTTTGGCAGCACTACTCATCTGGGAGACATTTTTTTGTACCTCAGGTTTTTTCACATCAGAAGGGAGCTTGAAACCATCAGTCACTGAAGGACCTAGTGAATCTGGTCAGTTTCAGAGACTTTCTAAATTTATTTAGGCTATTTTCCTTCCTGTTTAAAGAGCTTCCTGAAGGAAGGAATGTTTTAATCTCAGAGAAAATTTTTTACATAACAAGTAGGCAGCTGAGCTTGGCAGCTTGGGCTATCAGGTTCTGAATTTAAGGTTACCTGAGTAAGCAGTGGAATTTCAGGTAAGGAAAGCACCAAAACCACCAGATGTGTGGAAGTGAAGTCTCTGTATGGAGACACAGAAAGGCCATTGCTTATAGTTCTGAGAAAGAAGCCTGTATTATATCACAAATCCCAAAACTTTGGGGATGTCAAAACTATGAATACAAAGAGAGCTGCAGAGAGGGAATAGAACCATCCCAAGTAAGAGGTTACCTTGCTTCTGTTGGACCCAAAGATCCAAAACTGAGGGACGCCTCCCACAGAAACACTCACAGACAGGATTCGCTGCAAAGACATGTTTAATGATAATAACCAGTGCACTGGGGCTTCCTTGCACACAGGCAAGTAGAACCCTGAGCCAAAGCTGGGAGAAGTTTTTATACAGAGTTCATTAGGGCAACTACAAAGGCTGACCTTCCTAGGTTTTGTCTCTAGGTGACTCAGATTCACACAATATTTTTATGACAATGAGTGTCTTCCATTTGCCCAGGTTTATTATGTTAAGGGCCCAGCTTCCTGACCACCCCCCCCATCCTGGGCCCCTCTCCTGGAATGTTCTCTGGGCCTTCCTCACCTGCAGGGAGGTGGGTTCCCTCCCCTGTGGTCTGAGGAATGTCAATCAGCCTCTCCCTTCTTCCTCTGAATGTTAATCTAGCAGGGTAATCCAGCAGGTGTCCTCAGACTAAATAATGTACTCTTCACAGGATGTGTCCTAGGACAGTGGGATTCTTTTAATTTTAAGTTGGACCAGAGACCTGAAATCCTATCCTTCCAGCAATGCCAGAAAGATGGAGGCATCTAAGTCTTTTTACATCAGATGGAGCTATAGAATTTATAGTTTATGAAGCTGTGTTTTAGTCTTGTTCTGATTAAATGTTTTCTCATTATGCTTCCAGTCCTCCTTCCATTTTGAAATGGTAATACATATTTGGTCCTACTGGATGTTAGAAGTATGTTGTTTTCTTTTTGCTTTTACAGATTGTTATGGTTAAAAGTTTTAGTGCTTTCCTTACCTGAAATTCCACAACTGCTTACTCAGGTAACCTTGAATTCAGAACCTCATAGCCCAAGTTGCCAAGCTCAGCTGCCTACTTGTTATGTAAAAATTTTCTCTGAGATTGAAACATTCCACCCTTCAGGAAGCTCCTTAAACCGGAAGGAAAATAGCAAAAGAAACTCAGAAGGATTCAAACTCTGTTGAGACTTTGAAAGACTATGGAGAGTTTTGAAATTGAATTGAATGCATTTTCCATTATGATATGGCCACAGCCTATGGGACCCTGGGAGAGGAATGTTGTAGTTTGAACGTGACTGCTACCACAGGCTCATATTTTTTAATACTTGGTCCCCAGTTGGTAGATCTTTTTTGAATAGTATTCAAAGAGGTATGTCCTAATTGGAAGTGGGAGGAGCTTTGAAGTTTCAAAACACTGTGACCATTTTGGTTATTCCCCACCTTTCTGAGTCTCTTTCTTTGTAGATGAAAATGTAAGCTCTTACCTACTACTCCAATAGGCAAATACCTGCCTGCCTCTTGTCATGCTTTCCTAGAACAATGGTCATGGACTTTAACCTTCGAAATTCTAAATGCCAATTACATTCTTTTAATAGAATAGCAAGCAAGAAATAATGTCATTATCGATGTCTGTTTCTCCCTCATATTTCTACAAGAATTTGACCTCAATGGTAATTTATCTGTTCTATAAAATTTTATTTTAAAATCTATAATTTTGTCTTTTTTTTCAAATCAGAGTGCTATCATTTCTAATTTGAGCAGTTTTCTACTTACAAATGATTAATTAAAAACTCCATTGTCATTTTAAAGTAGCTTCAAAGAGGAAGGATTTTCAGAGAGACATTCAAGAAAAGAGTCCACATGCCTGGCATTAAAAGGAAGTTAAAGTGGGGAAATAGGAGGGGTGGAGGGAGGAGAAACTATAGTTAAGATGCATTTTATGAGAGAAAAATCTATTTTCAATAAAATATTTTAAAAGAGAAAGACTAAATTTATGAAAAAATTTCTAAAAGTCAAAAATGACCTATGCCTTAATAATGCTAATTCAAGTTGTTAGAAGTGAAATGCTTTTATTGCTACTTCTCCTCTCCTCCCCCTCCTCTCTCCCCATTTCCACAGATATTAGCTTGTTTGAGACCTTTAAAAAAAGTGAGCATTTATATTGAAAATGAGTTAAGAAATTTATGCCATATGGCAAGAAAAGCATTTACAGAACACAGTTGGATTAAAAGTCTTTACAATAATAGATGACCAGTTTGAATTTATTATACCCTTCCCTTGGATAATTTTCCTTACCAATTCTTGTCCCAGCTTTTATGTAGACAATGGCTGTTATTGTGGCTGCCTGTTTTCTTGGCTTCATTTTCAAATAAATGCCAGCACATAATAATTGCTCAGTATTAATCATTATTTTAATAGGCATCTGCAGTGACCAATTCTTTGAGAATCTGTGTTTCTCATTGACAGTCTTATACAGACTCTTTGTTACACTTATAAAAGTAAAACCTGTGGTGAAAATAGTTGATCAGAATGAGCTTTACATGGGGAACTCTATTACAGAACTCAAATAAAGTCCTTCTCATCTTAGAACACAAATTCCTATGTTATTCTTTTAAAAGTTTCCTTTATGTTTGTCTTCTACATTTCCTTTCTGATATAACTGTATTTTCCTTTCTTGGGAACTTGTGTCCAATTGAGACTCATTATATTCACATCCCTCCTCACATTGACCATCAATTTTCCTTACTGAGAACAAACAAACAAACAAACAAAACTTAAAGTTTTTAATCCTTTGTCAAATATTACAAAGCAGAATTTCTTTAATCATATAGAATTGTCCTTTAAACTTCTATCTTGTTTACATCTTTCTCTTCTATCTTTAAGCCCATACCAGTCAGATTTTGAAATTGACAGTAGAAATGTTTGATGAAAAACATCTGCTTTTTCTTTAATGCCCTTCTATAGTTTTATTATTTCTTCCATTCCTCAAAGTTTGCCTTCTGTGCTTTCCAAGCAGAAACACTTTACTGTATCCTCATTGCCAATGATTCATCTCCTGCTTTCAAATCACTTCAACAGACCCCTTCACTTCCTGTGATACTTTTATGAACCTATTTTCCACACAGCTATAGTTAAAAAAATCTGGTATTGAACTATTTTTCCATATCAACATACTGTTTTGAATTTTTTAATGTCCACATTTTTGGGGAAGCATGAAACTCGGTTTGAGTGTTCTCAAGATAAATGAATCATTGCCTTGTCAAATATTAGGATGCAATAGAACATTCATCCCATTTTGCCTACATACTCTTCTAATTTCTGTGTCATTCAAGTGTGGCATTAGATCCTTGTGCAAACATCAAGGGCAAGCATCATTTAAACCCAAGTATTAGTGTAGAGGAAGTTAAAAAACAATGAAAAAAATTATATTTTATTGACAAAACAGCATTATTTTTAAGTATACAAAAAACAAAAATACATAAACAATAAAACTAATGCAACCAAGAAATTCTATCTCTCAAGAGGGAAATTTTGACTATCTTGTATGGGATAGAGTGTACATTGCTGTGAAAATAATCTTCAGTCAATGACTGCAACTACCAAGTGTAGGCTTTCTTCTTATTCTTTGAGAAGCAAAATCCTTTGTGGTTAAGAAGTACTACAAGCTTATGAAATCCCTTTCCACTTGTGGTTGCCTGTGGAAAATCACTGGAGAGGAAAGAAAAATTACTTTAGTTTCCCCTTACCATGGCACCTCAAGGAAAAATGAGAGATTAAAAATATGAGGCAATTTTTAAAAATATACTTGTATTTTGTGGTTCCAAAGCAGGCTTTACAGATCTTTGAGCTGTAATTACTTATATCCCCTTTCTTAATATAGTAAGAAAAAAATAGGGTCAGAAATTTAAATGTTAAAAATACGAATAAACTTTGAAAAGTAGATGATTTGTAATTTTTTTTCCACCTAGGGATTTTGAGGACAAGTGCTTAAAAGTACACCCTTCTAATATACTTATGAGGTAATTTTTACTTCCAAAAATAGAGCAGAGAGCTCTTTTCACAAGCTCCTTCTTGGACATCTCATTTAGGCTTTTGTATATTCTGTGCTGCTGTCACCATTTACCCAGCTGGTAACAAGATAGATGGCTGCTTGCCCAGTAGTATATTCTTATCAAACAATGACCCAGGAGAATTCCCCACAGCTTATTCGGTGCCATTGTCTGCTCTTCTTTGCTAATATTACTCTGCTTGTTTAAGAGAGATAATTAAAGTCAGGATTGAGATATATTTTTATTACTTGTTTGTTTTTGACATTATCATATAATTACATCATTTCCCTTTTCCTTTCCATCATCCAAGCCCTGCCACATACCTGCCCCTTTCAAATTCACAGGGTGTTTATTTTTATAAATTTTAGTTACATATATATGTGTATGAGTCTATTCCTAAATATAAAAAGACAACCAGAAGTCTCACCAACAATTGCATAAGCATTGCTTGAATAAGTCAGACACCAGTAGGCATGCTAACATGGTGGGTGTAATTCTCAAAGGGCTTCAATCCTACCTAAACAAAGTCCTAAGATTAACAAAGGAAAGTTGAGTGACAGAGAAATAATCTTTGCCAAAAAAGAGTTTTTTAGTTGGTTATCCGATACCTAAAGCATGACGTCCTTTTAGAATGTGTGTGGAGGATGTCATACAAGTACTTCATAGGGAACTGGAAGCCTAAGGTAAAGCTTTATTATACCCATCTGTTTTCATGGACACTCTGTGCCATCAGACACAGGACAAGAACACTTTAGGACACACTTCAAATAAAATAGTTTCCAGAAATGTAATGGCACAGGGAGAACACTGCAATTTCCAACAGATTTGTTTACTGAGACATTGATAGCCACGTCAGCATCTCCTTGTGTGGGGAACAAGGGCTGTTCCTCTTTATAGATGCATTCCTTGGCATATTCTTGCTTCTCATTTTCTCTATGCATCCTAATTTGCTGAGGGCAGAATCTTCTTAATGCTCAAAAAAATCAGACAAAAATTAAACCTAGAATTAGTATTTGCCAAGAATATTCTAGGTTCTGGAAATGAGAATATATTTGAGAGTCTTTCTGTAACTGGACTTTCTGCAATTCTGACATCTGTCCCAGTCATGTGAGCTTTCTTTGTCAAAAATGAACAGAATCAACATAATTTTAACCTTTTTTTTGTCTAAATGTCTTTATCTCTCTGTCCCTATCTTCCTCTATTCTTCAATATTTTCCTGAACAATCTCTCAAATATTTACTTTTTGTTAAAAGATACTACTAAAAACATCATGTCAAAATTTGACAAGGTTATACTATTATATTCAGAGAATCTTATCAGCATTTCTACATATCAGTTTTATGTTATACCACTGTTTAAAGAAAAACATTTTTTCTCCTGTAAATATTTTCTAAAAAATCATTCTGGAAATATATGATACATAGAAAAAACATCTTGAAATAACTTTTTGAGAATGTTTTTGGTCAATTGTTTGTTTTGTATTTACAAATAGCACGAACAATGGAGCCATGTTGTTTGGCCTGCTCATTTGAGTGTCTTGTCAGATAATTACCACAATGAAAGCATATGTGTTTACTTAAAATGAATCTACTTTAACTGCATCCAAGTGCCACATCTGTGAAAGAGGGGCTATTGGAGAGTTTTAATGTCACTATATGGGTAAGAAGTCCTGCTGATTCCTTGATGCTAATGTGCATGCATAGTTTTTCTATACTCAAGAAAACATGGACGACTATCTGTTTCTTGTTATAGGCCATCTATGGGAACTAATGAAGAATACCTACCAATAGTAAGAAGGGAAGTAATTTCAGGCACTGAGTTAAATCTTTGTGTCCTTACTTGTTCTTATGTAAACCATTTTTTTTTTTAAATAACTATCAATAGCCTTAGATTGGAGAGCTGAGGCCAATCCACAAATGTTTCTGGTGACATAACTGAACAGTTCTGATTTGTAATGGAGTCTTTTGTTTAGTTTATAAAATGTTTCTCCAGTAAGATGAACATGTTCCTGGTCACTCACATTGGGCAGTTTCTAAAGACAGTTCATCATCTATCAATATTTCTCAAATTCTGTTTTTAACCACAGATGAGTTGGCAGATATTTTGATGTTTCACAAGAAAGAAAACTCTGAAGTGCAATGTGTTTATAAGAAACAAAACAAGTTCAAGTTTTATGCCCATAGCCTATCATCTATAATTTGAAAACCTATTCTTATTAAAGAAGATTCAGTTATTTTCCAATTCATCTACTGAAAGCTAGTAGTTTAACCCACTAGCCTAGTATTTGATCACTTGCCAGAAATATACAAAGAGTGTATCTGAAGATAAATTCAGAATGATGACCTGTAATTGAATTTACTTTTCCATTTATAAAGTAAACCTTACAAGCCTTAATTCTAAGCCATTAGTTTCAAAGAGAATCTTAATTATTTGAATAGGTTTTAAACTGTGAACTATCTGTAATCAAAATTGCCTACATCATAGTCCACATATTCATAATACACACAAATGTTTATATGTGTGTATATATATGTACATCCACACTCACTGGAAGTAAATGTGAGGTTTTGAAAGATTGTGGCAACTTCTATATAACTCACCATCAAATGCTGAGCAGGACATACCAGAGAACACATTTACCAAGTGCTCTGCCTTCTAAGCAGTGACTTCTGTCATCCTAGACATTTGCATTTGATTTGTCTAATCTCATTTGATTCATATCACCCATTGTTTTAGACCAGTGTATCTCATGTGTAACTTTAATCTGCAGAAGATTTACATTATGTGAGAATGCAAGTTCTAAGAAAGTCTAACTACTGTACAGTACAGCCTGGTAGATCTCATTCCTAGTGGGCACTCCATTTGTACCACAATTAATAGTCCAATGAGTCCCATTTTATGTAGAGAGGAGTTAAACCTGTTGTTAACATAGGATGACGATTGATCAGTCATAAACAAACATTTTCCATATAGTTAACAGAAATGTATTTTACATTTCTTCTATATGACAAAAGCTCTGAATCTGATTCCCAATGACAATCTATCCTATATGTTACTGTCTTTTGAATATAGCACATCAAATTATTAGGTAATACTCAAAGGACTATCTAAAAACTCATTCTTCATCTGGCCTCTTTTTTCTGCAAGTCTTCCTACACTTTGTGACTATAATTTTTTTAAATTAAATTTATAGAATTATTTCCTCTGCTAATCTTCTTAACGTATCCCTTCTTGCCCCAGACCCAAAAAAGTATATCATGCACACATACAGATTTCAGTATAACACAATGCATGGGTGTCTAGCAATGAAAAATTAATATTCTTGTTCTTCTCTGACCATAATAGAATGGCACAAAAGAGGATAATAAATGGAGAAACTATTAAGTAGATTTCTCTGTACTCTGGAGCAATGTGAAATTGTGATAATACTTCTTAGCTCAAATTTCAACTTACCAATGAACTGCTAAGTGATTATATTAGAAGTCATCTCTTAAATGTAAACTCAACATTGAAAACCTTCTAGAATACAGAAAGAAAAAAATGATGAAACTTGAAAATAGTGGAAAGTTACCAGCATCTATGATTGCCTATTTCCATGTCATTTTTTTTTCATTTAATATGGAAGATATTAAATATAGCTTGTGTGTTTTTTCCAATCACAGTGCCATTATTTGGCATGTTCATTGTGAGAAATGAAGTTGAAAACACTTTCATACTCTATAATTTTGTTTCCTGAGGTCTGTTTTTAGGTTAGGTAAATGAACCCACTTATGGTTTCCCTTATAAAAGCTCAGTGTAATAGTTTCCTTTTGAATACTGAGAATATAGGTGTGTCTATAATTTGTGTTATATAAAGAAGAATTTGAAAAACTTGGGTTGTGAATGGGTTATAATTATTTGAGTTTAAGACTTTTATATTAAAAATCTTATCTTTCCCTGGATTACTTTTTACTCTGTACTACTTTTACAGAATAAAACTACAGTTTTATATTGTATTTAATATGTTGCCGATTATGTAAGATTTGAAGTTCGTCATTAAAAAAATAGTTAAACATGGAACATTCAAAATTATTTTTAAATAAAACAAATTAAATAGTCCTGTAGGCTTTTACAATTTTGCTAAAAATCAGTGACATTGGTAATGGTGACTACTTGGTCAGAATTGTTTAGTGCAAATTGTATCAAGAACATACTATAGTAACATAGGATAATATACAAATTTTTGTGCATTTCCTTTTTTTTTCCTGGTAATTCTATGGCTTTCATTTAAGAATACAAGTCTTTCTTATATGCCCATTTCATTTTATTCAGAGAGGTAGAAATGGAGTTGTTAGAACATATCTGTTAAATATGCTCTAATATTGTTAAATAACCATCATACTAATGTGCATAGTAACATAAATTTTCATATTATCTAAATTATGCGAATGTTCTCTTTTCTCATTTTGTCTTCATCCTTTATTCTAACAGCAGTTTACAACAATGAAATGATGGGGCTTGTTGGCTCCAATCTGCATTTCTTTCATGATTAATATTTCTGATCATCATTTCAAGTATTTAATTGGCCATTTGTGTATGTTCCTTTCAGAAAGACTTATTGGATTCACTCATAGTTCTTTAAATGGGGTTTTATTTACTTCTTGATTGATTGTTATTAACTTTTCTAGTTCATATCTACAAACTAATTTGTCAAATATGCTGTTCCAAATACTTGGTGTCATTGTATAAGTAGTCTCTTCAGTTCCATGTTGATTTTGCACTTTACTATGCAGATGCCATTAAGTTTAGTCTAACCTTTATATAGCTCTGTAGCTATAAGAAATCAACTTTCTCATTAGTTGTTAAGACAACATCTCAAACTAATCTAATGACTTAAATATAAAATCTGAAAGTATGAAATATAGAAAAAACATGCAAGAGATATTTCAGGCCAGTGAAATTGACAAAAATCTTTTTAAGATACACTAAAAGCAAACTGGTCTTTCAAAACCAAAAATTTATATTTTTCAAAAATTTATATCTTATATCTCCATAATTACTCATGATATAATTTACTTTAAATAGACTAAAATTATCCACAGGCAAGATTTTCTTCCTTATGACATATGTTAAACTAGTGGTTGATAAAATAATATTAATTTTAATAATATTACATATATGTGCAATTATACATTTGTACATATGTGTGTATATTTTTAATATTTTTAATATTTGCATATGCACCTAAGGGATAATTAACTCTATCAAAATATTTATCTGTTGTAAATTTGTCTTGTTTCTGAAGTTGGCATTAAATAGATGACAGAGTGAAATAAAATAAAATTTCCTTCCAACTTTGTCATTTAAGGGAATATTTGCAAACATTCAATGGAAACATTTGTACTCTAGCTATTACATGAGAAATGCAGACTATTCCCTGTCTCTTTGAAGTAGAAAATCAATCCATTGTACTTACAAAGACAAAAGTAAGATAAGAAATGAAGTTTAAAGGGAGTTGTATTTAATTTGAGATACTAAGCACAGGTTATAATGACTAAATTCATAAAACAATTTAACATTAGACTTTGGCTGATAGAAACCAGAGATAAAATATAATCAAAATATCAAAGAGTTGAGGATTTTGCTTATGAAGGAAAAGTTAAATTAAAAAACAATCTACATATTTGACTTATTTATGTGTGTATGTGTATTATTTTAATCCAAAACGAGGAAAAAATTATTCCTACCACACATTTATGTAAAAGTATCAGTTTTTAGATATCATAAACCTAATTAAATGCTCTAAACATTAAAGAGTCAATTTTCCTCACAACTAGAGCTCAGAGTTGGCAGCTGCTGATGTCACCACAGTGGTTCAGGATGTGGGGGCCAAGACCCTGTTTCCTTTAGCCCTGTTATCATGGTTCCAAGATGGCTGCTGTAGTTTCCACCATCCATGCTTTAGTCAACAAAACATTGAATGGGACAAAAAAAAATTGTAATTGGTTCTTTTCAACTAAGTCGCATACATTAAAGCAATTTCCTTGAAATTTCATCCAGAAGTGCATGCCTATTTTACTTTAGTGCCTCATCTCAAGCAGACTGAGCTATGAAAATTTAAACTGGAAAACACTGCCAATAGCTAACATATGAGAACTTTATTGCTGGTGAAAAATGATACATATATTTCAGAGACAGAAGCTTGATATTTTTTCTCTTTATACTCAAGTGAAGCATACAGTGAGAATAAGTACATAATTTAAGAGTGATGTTTGTTATTAACTTGTGGATGAGGATGAGAGCATGAATTTCATTACTGGATGAGAATCCTAAAAAGTGATATTTTCCATTGGTCCTTTAAAAAGTTTATAAAGAATTTAAAAACTGGAAATTCACTTAGGCAATAAAACTAAATGACTCCAAGTGTTCATCAAGGAATTTTAATTTTAATATTCTTTACACCTACTCTGACACTAGCTTGCATTTACAGACATTGTCATCAACCTACCAAAAAAATTCAGAAAGATATATGATTTAAAACAGAAATGGAATGACTGAAATTGTATGTCTTAGGGTTTCTAATTCCAAAATTATTTTCAATTTAATTCATAGTGCCATTTTCGAAGTGAAATTGCACAAATAGTATAAACTAGTAAATAACAAGTAATAGAAAATGCTCATATGTTTTACTACAGAAAATCCATAATGCATTTTCTCATGTATGTTACTAGAAATATTACTGATACAATAAATGCACAAAATGTAAAAGTATGCTAGCCAATATGATTTATATACCTACAACCTGACTGAAGTTTATAAGTTTGAAATATTTTCCTGGCCGGCAGTGGTGGCGCATGCCTTTAATCCCAGCACTTGGGAGGCAATCCCAGCACTTGGGAGGCAGAGGCAGGACGATTTCTGAGGTCGAGGCCAGCCTGGTCTACAGAGTGAGTTTTAGGACAGCCAGGGCTATACAGAGAAACCCTGTCTCGAAAAAAACAACAACAACAAAAAAAAACCAAAACCAAACAAACAAACAAGAAATATTTTCCTTTTAACTACTTTTTCTTAAGGGATGCAGTAAGACTTTTCATACTTGTTAGAATAGTGGTATTAATTTGGCCTATTTTGGGGGAAGAAATCACTAAGAAACTAACAAGAAAAGTATTACATTTTGAAAATCTTAGGTAAGTTAATGAGAAAAAATTTTATTCAAAGTTTCAAAGCTGTGCCATCTACATTTTGTATCGGTTTAACTGCTGAAACACATTTTATTCAGTAAAATGAATGCCATGTACTTTCTCATATTTTATAGATGACAGATAGCTGTAACAAGTGATCATTCTTGGTATTTGATCTAAATTCCTGATTTCAATGATTGTGTATGTATGTGTTTGTAGATATGTATTTGCATGAAATAATAATTTAGTCATCTATACCACTAATTCTTCCCTTGTATGGAGGAAAACATGATTAAATATAAAACAAAGAACTAAACATGGGTATGGATATCTAATTTTCTATTTTTCTTTTAATTTTGCACATTTAAAATTGCATATGAGAATGAAAGCTCTCCAATAATATTGAATAAATTATTGAAGATATATATATAGTGCTATAATGGTACTGTTGGGCAGTCTTTTAGAAGTCATTTAGTGACTAGGTCCGTCTTTTAAAGGGAAAGGTCTTGATGATCTCATCTTTAGGGTTTAAGTTTGTGAACAAAATGGTAGGTACCAAGATTCTATGTTTGGATTGGAAATTCTCAATGTTGTAGTTTTACAAGAAGAAGAAAATAGGAAACAGCAGTTTATATTGTTTATAAATACTGTATATAAATCAAAATAAAGGTATGTAAAAACCTTATAATTAAAGATCTGGGAACAAACATAAATTTGCAGGAAGGAACATGTCTTAGTAAGCATTTGCTTTACTGATCTGCACTTCCAGAATGTATGTAACTCCATAAAAATATACATGTAGCTATCATCATGGATGAGAAACAATCCAGTATAGGTACTGCAAATGCTTTCTCTGTGGACAGGCATGAAGGTGGTCACAAACTGTCATTATTCTCGTTCCACATGCTACCACACACTCAAAGAAATTTCAGGAAGAAAACAGAGGAAGTGTTCACTGAAACACTACTCTCTCTAGAATAGTAATCTAAAAATGCCATGCAGAAACCACACTCAGATTCCTGATCTCTGACTCATAATAAGTGCCTGAATTTACAGGAAGAAAAATTTTAACATAATCACCAAACATAACCACATGCTTTTTGATAATTAAAACAATTCAAAGCACTAAAAGCAATCTAAACAAATATTCTCTGTTGAGACTGTGCTTCTTTGTTGTCTCCTGCACCAACCTACATGAGATCAAGGCCTAAATTATTTATACATTTATGTATACTTAGATCCAGCCTACTATGAAGATTAACAACTCTGTGGGTACATTGTAGTATGCCCTTTTCTCTTCATATAATTCTCAAGATGAAGCTATACCTTTAATGATTTCTGGTTTCTGGACTAAGGACAAGCTATTTTGGGAGAAAGGCTCTGTATTTGTGTTGACAGGAAAGGAGAAAAGACTCTGAACCTCTTCCAGAGTAATATGGATCAGATATGACAGGGGAATACCTCCTGAAGATCTCAAAAAGTTCAAAAAAATTAAACAAGACAAGACTTGATCTGCTGACTCCTAGACATGGGGACAGCCCAGTAACTGGTTTAGACATAAACATGTCTCTACCCAAAACTTCAGCTAAAATGAGACAAAAAAAAAATCTTGTTGGTTATGGAATCCTTAAGATTCTTAATGCCCTCCTTGATATGGCCTGAATGAAGTTTTATTACAATTGGTTATTGATAAAATCAATTCATATAAAAGACAGTTGTTTTTCAGCTGGTCAAACAAGGAGCAAAATTTCATCCTTAACTGATCTGTGCACCCTGCACAATCCATACTAATATCTTAAAGGTACTAAAATTTTGATTGTGAGCATCATATATTACAGATTGTAAAGCTTTGAGAAGATTCATCCTCAGAGACAGGAAACTGACTTGCTGCCACCCTACCCACTACTTCCTGGTGCTGTCTAGAGACTTGCTTCCAGAACAGCTTCAGGAATTGCTACTGATTACTGTTAGGAGCAGCAGTGAGTGTGACAACATTCGCCATTACAAGATGGCTCGGGCATCCTGTGCTCCCACAAGTAAACAACTAACTGCGCAGGTGCAAAAGGCAAAAGCACTCCAAAGTCACTGCCCATCCCGGGGCATAATATGGGGTGATGAGTGAACAGCCAATCAGAAGTGAACACGCCACTCTAGGGTACATATAGCAGTGCCTTTCCCAGGCTTTGGGTCTTTTCCGCTTCTGCTGATACAAGAATAAAGCCTCGCTGTAGTAACCACCCGAACACTGCCTCACGTGTCTCTTTCACAGGCAAAGGGGACACGAAAAGGGGCGCGGAACAATTTGGTGCCGAAACCCAGGAAGGAACGAACCATCCTGCTCGGGGCGGGTTAAAAGACTACAGGATCAAGGTACGTCTCTGAGAGGTATGCTTGGGGTGGAAGCCTTCATTGCGAGCGGATTTTCACCCATTGCCACCACTGCAATAGTTGGCCTCTTGCTTGTGTTGCTTTTGCTTTTAGCTTATTTGTGTTGTGAGGATCCAGCCGGCAGCACAGCTATTAGGGCAAGTCAAGAGGTTTCAAGAGAAGTCCACTCCAGGCTATCAGAAACAGAGCGTGTTAGCCGGCATCAGGCCAAGGAGCCTGGAAAGGAGAAGCAGGCAAAAAAGCCTGGGCAACAGAGGCAGGCCAAGAAGCCTGGTCATAGAAAAGAGTACTCAAAAGGAATAGGGGCCACTGCAGGGCCTGTTAAGGTTAAGGACCCTTCACTGGCTGGTTTAGAGAGAGTGGAGTTTGGGGGGACCCCCTGTACCCCATTAAGGAGCCTGCCTCCATAGACCTTGGCAGCTCCGAGGAGGAGAGCTTAGAGGAGGAAGCAGCTGCCTGTGCAAAGGATAGCCATTCTGGGATAAGACTAAGAAAGACCTTAAATCCCTTGGCCCCGTCCTTGCCTCCAGCCTATGCCCCGGGCAGTGCCTCTAATTCATTTCTCAGCCCAGGAGATCGCAGACAGCTACAGCTTGCATTTCCGGTCTTTGAAGCAGCAGAAGGTGTCCGTGTTCATGCCCCAGTAGAGTATAGGCAGGTCAAAGAATTAGCTGAGGCAGTATGTGCATATGGAATTGGGGCTAATTTTACTGTATCCCAAGTGGAGAGATTAAGTACAGCTGCTATGACGCCAGGAGACTGGCAGGACACAGTGAAGGTGGTATTAACAATATGGGCCAATACCTAGAGTGGAAGGCCTTTTGGCACGAGGCACTGCAAGCACAAGAAAGGATTAATGCAAACACTGAGGGACAGCAATTATGGACTTTTGACATGCTGGCTGGAGTTGGTGTACATGCGAACGACCAGACCACTCATCCCTGGCAGGTCTACGCACAGATAGCATCAGCTGTAATAAAGGCATGGAAGTCTCTCCCTAGGAAGGAAGGCAGTAACCTTTATTTGTCCAAGATAATTCAGACATCTAATGAGTGTTTCTCTGACTTTGTGGCCCACATGACTGAGGCAGCTGGCAGAATCTTTGGGGAACCAGAAGAAGTGATGCCATTGATTGAACGGATGGTCTTTGAGGATGCCACGGCTGAATGCCATGCAGCCATTGCTCCTTGGAGAGCCGGGGGGCTGCAAGACTGGTTGGGAGTCAGCCAAGGCTTGGGAGGTCCCCTTGCTGGTGCCGGACTTGCAGCAGCAAACTTAGAAATGGATGCAGTCCTCCTTAAAGGTCAGAACCGTAGAATTCTTTGCCTGTGGGAAGGCAGGACATATGCTGCATGTTGCTACTGAGAAAGTTCAATTTTCAGAAATTGGCTCCTTTTTAGAAACGGTTATCTATCCAGAAAAGATAATTCCTCAGAAACTGGAGATTCGTAGAGACCATTTACATACTTTGAATGATTTTCAGAAATTATTAGGTGATATAAATTGGTTAAGACCATTTTTAAAAATTCCCTCAGCCTAGCTGAAACTTTTATTTGATATTTTGGAAGGGATGCTCATATTTCCTCACCGAGGGCCTTAACACCAGCTGCGAGAAGTGCTCTGCAAGTAGTAGAAAATGCTTTACAAGACACCTTGTTAAAACGCATAGATGAAACCAAAACTTTTGGCCTATGTGTTTTTAAAACTAGACACTTACCAACTGCTGTGTTATGGCAGGAGGGGCCTTTGTTATGGATTCATCCCAATGCTTCTCCTGCAAAGATTATTGAAAGGTATCCAGATGCAGTTGCTCAACTTGCCTTTCGTGGACTAAAAGCAGCCATTACCCATTTTGGAAGGGAGCCTAAGGTTTTGATAGTGCCTTATACTGCCCATCAAGTCCAAATACTAATAGTGACCTCTGATGTTTGGGCAGTGCTGGTTACTTCCTTCAATGGTCAAATAGATAATCATTATCCTAAGCATCCCATCTTACAATTTGCCTTAACTCAAGCTATCATATTTCCACATATTGTGTCTCAGGAGCCACTCCCAGATGGAAAGGTACTTTATACAGATGGGTCAAAAACAGGAGTGGGTGCCTATGTGGTTAATAATAAGGTTACATCCAAACAATACCATGAAACCTCACCTCAAATTGTGGAATGCTTAGTGGTGTCAGAGGTTCTGGAAATCTTTCCAGGTCACTTAAATATTGTTTCAAATTCCTTCTATGTGGTTAATGCAGTGAAAGCATTAGAAGTTGCTGGGTTAATTAAGACATCTACCAGACTTGTAGAAGTTTTTCAAAAGATTCAGCTTACCCTGGCTAATCAAAGATTCCCTGTCTTTATAATTCATATTAGGGCTCACTCAGGCTTACCAGGACCTATGTCCCATGGAAATGACCTGTCAAATCGAGCCATAAAGTTGATTGCAATTGCCCTTTCACCAAAATTAGATTTGGCTAAAGCCTTTCATAAAAGGTTTCATGTGACAGCTGAGACACTACGATGTCGATTTAACATTAATAGAAAGGAGGCTAGAGATATCGTGACTCAATGCCAAAACTGCTGTCAATTCCTACCTGTTCCCCATACCAGAATTAACCCTCGGGGAATTAGGCCATTACAGATCTGGCAAATGGATGTTACTCACATCCCATCTTTTGGCAAATTACAATATTTGCATGTCTCCATTGATACCTGTTCTGGAGTTATGTTCGCCTCTCCATTGACTGGAGAAAAGGCGGCCCATGTTATTCAACATTGTCTTGAGGCTTAGAGTGCCTGGGGAAAGCCTAAAATCCTTAAAACTGACAATGGACCAGCCTACACTTCTCAAAAATTTCAACAATTTTGTCGCCATATGGAGGTGACACACCTGACGGGTCTTCCTTACAACCCTCAGGGACAGGGCATCATTGAGTGTGCTCATCGTACCCTTAAAACTTATTTGATAAAATAAAAAGAAGTTGAGGAAGCTCTGCCCACGGTGCCATGGGTTACTGTTTCTCTGGCACTTTTTACTCTCAACTTTTTGAATTTGGACAGTCAGGGCAACACAGCAGTGGATCGCCATTGCCTGGAACCAACTAGGCCAAAAGAAATGATAAAATGGAAAGATGTTTTGACTGGTCAATGGAAAGGCCTGGATCCTATTTTAATAAGATCCTGGGGAGCGGTTTGTGTTTTTCCACAGGAAGAAGACAACCCATTTTGGCTGCCAGAGGGACTGACGCGGCGACTCGAGGTTCCTGAAAATGACCCCCCGAAGGGTTCATCTGCAGACGCTCTCGGTTCTCATTTGGACTCTCCTAAATCGGGTTCCTAGTATATATAGTGAATTTAGATGGCTATCCTATCTGCTTTTCCAAAACCTGTGCCCTTGCCTTCTTAAAAGGCGCCTCTTCTGCTAACTTGTACCATTGTAACTTGCTTTATGTCCCAATGCTGGTCTGCTCTTGTCTATAAGCAGGCCCTAATAGCCAGTATACCACTATGGATCCCTATCCCCGTTCAGATGTCTGGGACCTTGACTTTATTTCGACAGAAGAGAGATTTTGATATAACTGCAGCCATTATCACTGCTGTTGCCATCTCTGCAGCTGCAGCTGTGACAGTCTGCATAGCCTTGGCTAATCAAGTTACAGCAGCTACTGTTGTTAATCAAATTCCAGAAAAGACCTCTGAGGCTTTGACCATTCTACAGAAAGTGGATGCATACTTGGCATCAGGCATCCTGTTGGTCAATCAGAGAGTTGATTTGCTCCAAGCCCATGTGGAGCAGCTCATGGATGTGGTTCAAATGAGCTGCGTGTCAGCAACCCCACATCTATGTATTACACCTCTGAAATTTATAAATGATACATTTATTCAAAGCCATAATCTTTCTGCTTATTTACAAGGGAAGTGGACTGGGGAGTTGGACCAGGTGCAGCAGCAATTGCAGATCCGGATCTTGAGCCTTGATGGAACATGAGTGGACCCTGTTACCCCTGGCGATTTTACTTCTTGGCTTACCTCTGCCTTTTCTTTCTTTCTTAAAGGTGGGGATAGGCCTGTTTGGTGCAGCCCTATGTTGTGGATTAGTGTTCATGTTATGATTGGTCTGCAAGCTCAGAGCCCAACAAAAACGTGACAAAGTTGCTATCGCCCAAGCACTCGTAGCCTTGAGCAAGCATCTTCCCCTGAAATTTGGCTATCTAGGCTAAGAAAGTAGCTGATGACTGAGACCCTCAGTTGATGCACCCCAAGGGTTCAGCCCATTGCACTGGGTCGATGAGAGGTCTAAGTCTAGCCAGCCCTTGCCCGTATAACTGTGGTACCTGAATATATAGAGGTGTTTTTGAGTGGGTACTCGACAGGGAATGTTCCACGAGTGTGGATAGATTTCCCGAAAGTATGCCTGATTGCACAAAGGTTTGATGCCAAGAAACCTCCTCCCCTGGTGGCGCCCCAGGGCAGAGGCTCCCTTTCCCCATCAAAAGGCATCGAGATGGGTATGGGAAGTATTACTCATTGCATGACGACAAGAGAAGAAACCCATTACAATTTCTCATTTTGCACAGGGAATCAGGCCTCTGCTTTCCCTCACTAAGTTGGTGCTGTGCTTGATAGGCAATAGGCTGTTCCATCTTAAATATATAGATAGGCGGAGATGTTAGGAGCCACAGTGTGCATGACAACATTCGCCATTACAAGATGGCTCGGGCATCCTGTGCTCCCACAAGTAAACAACTAACTGCGCAGGTGCAAAAGGCAAAAGCGCGCCAAAGTCACTGCCCATCCCCGGGGTGTAATATGGGGTGAAGAGTGAACAGCCAATCAGAAGTGAACACG
Organism: Arvicanthis niloticus; assembly: GCF_011762505.2. NCBI lineage: Eukaryota > Metazoa > Chordata > Mammalia > Rodentia > Muridae > Arvicanthis > Arvicanthis niloticus. Next base: position 63,712,223 of record NC_047672.1, on the reverse strand, counting down.
CCACTCTAGGGTACATATAGCAGTGCCTTTCTGGGGCTTTGGATCTTTTCTGCTTCTGCTGATACAAGAATAAAGCCTCGTTGTAGTAACCACCCGAACATTGCCTCACGTGTCTCTTTCGTGGGCGAAGGGGATTCGAAAAGGGGCGCGGAACAGACTCCAAATGATCTGATTTCCTCCATCCTTTTCAGATGGATCCAGTCAGAACTTCAGTCAAGCCTTGAGCCTTCTAAGCATACAGAAACTGGAAAACAGACGCTAAATCCAGCTTCCTTAATTCTAACCAATTTTCTAATTTTTCTATCCATCCCCACCCTTTTAAAGAATTTCTCATCACTCCTATTCAGCAGGAAAAATACTTGGAGAGTTGATTGATTTCTTTAGTTTGGATTTCTGGTTATGGCTATTTTACAAATTTTATGTAGGTTGTCATTTTAAGTCATAATTTGGAAATGGTCATAATTTTGAACAGGAAAGAAATAGATGAGATGGATTGCCAATTGTTTTCTCAAACAAAGCATCTTGTAGCCATAATCTTACATTGGTAAGAATCTTTGCAATTGATATAAATTAAAGTTATAATTTCTTGCATTGGTACAGAATTTACATATTTATATAGAATTAAGGTTTTATTGACATAAATCCGTATATTGATACTAAATTTAAAATTAATATTGCTACCCCTAGATAGGCATTGTGCCTAAGCAACTCATTTAAGAATATAAGGCTGTCACTCAGTCTTTCTACTAGCTGCTCTTACCAACTGTTTAAGATGATTAAGTAACACAAGGGCCAAACAGTAAACTCATGGTAAGGTTAGGTTCTAATTTAATTATAGTAAATTGCTTTGAATTTACTTAAATAGAAATGGCTAAGAGTAGCTAAGGTTTAATAGTTCAAATAAACTTTACATAGATAAATAGACTTCCCAAACATCAGAAGTCCACAGAATGTGACATTTAATGTAATTTTATGATTAAGGATCATTTGACAATGAGACATGTCTTCTTCTGAAAGCTTTCCCATTCTCCTTCAAAGAAGAATTGAGTATCTTTACCTCCAGGAGAGGTTGTTTTGTGGCAAGGTAGCCACAGAAATTGCCTATCTCATTTGCAGACAAAATAAACAGATGTGGAAACAGGGTAAGCTAGTTCTTTATATTCCCACTTCATTTCTGGGTTTGCCAAAATGGCTCTGGGCCAAATGGCTGACAACAAATGTTCCAATGTTATAAGAAATTAGGGGACTATCCAGGTAGTCAGCTGTCCCTACAATTGTTTCAGTTTTAGAAACTGTGTTTAGTGCTTCCTATATATTCAGACAATATTTAATTCATTTTCGGATTTCTGACAGGCTTGAAGACTAATTATATTTCTGTAAAGAAACTTAAGTTGTTTAACATTAAAAGATATGATATAGAATTAGAAACATGGTTTCCAGATGCTATTACAGGCTGAAATCAAAACATAATTTAGGTATAGAATCATAGACTCTTTAAGCTAGGATTGATGGCAGAGTACCTTTTCTAATTGACAAATATAATGGACCAATTTTAATTGTATATTGTATTCTATGATTACATAAGTGCTGTGGTTGATCTCAGTTTATGTCTGAGAGAAGAGGTTTTCTGGTTTTTGGTTTTTTGTTCGTTTGTTTGTTTTGTTTTTTTTTTAATTTGGACTGTTTTAAAATCACGTTATCACCTTTTCCAGGACAGCAGCCCTTGCTCCCAGCTTAGCTTCGAGATCATCTGCCTCTGGTCCCACTTCCGACTGGCCCATTCTTCCAGGCTTAGCTCCACCAATGGCCAGCTATCGCCTTTCCCGGAGTTGTGATCCTGCTTCCAGCCCTCCCAACTTAGCTTCAGCAAGCAGCCATGAATGATCAGGCTTCTCTCTATCTCTACACATCTTTGTTCCATGGAAGAAAAACATTCAGACAGCTTTATTAATTTAGAACTTGTCAGATACCACCATTGGTAGGTACAGAATCTCCTGCCCTAACCTTATTAGCTAGTCTATATCAGCCAGCCTCTGCCAACTAACTTGGTTAACAGCAGGTGGCAGAGGCTGCCAGTTCTATTTCCCCAAGATCTTTACATGACTGCTGCTTTCTTCTTGTTCTAAAGCCTGACAAAAACCAAACAAACAAACACCCTCTTCTTTCCCTGCATCTGCTTTTCCTCCAATGACCCAGAAGTCCCACTTTCCCTTTAGCCTAGAAATTGGTTCCTGCCTTCATTTTTATTGACCAAATCAAGAACCAATCGGGGAACAAGACATTGCTATTATCACTTTCCCCTATATTGGACAGAAAAGTTGAGGTGTTGAAGATTGGTTCTAATGATTTGATTCAATGGAGAATCTGCCTGCCCAAACGCTAAAGGTCCTTGTTCCAATTGTTTCCTGGTTGATCAATAAAGGTGCCAATGGCTAATGACTGGGCATAGCACGGACGAGGATGTAGAGAGGAACAAGAATATCCATATGACTCAGGGTAGAAGGATGACACATAGGTGCAGCAGGACATAAAGCCAACCAGCCATGTGAGACTTCTGGTAAGTGGCCACTGACCACTTCCCTGATAGGGCCCGGGATAACAGAACAGTTTAGGAGTTCACAGCATTTGATTAGTTAAGGCATTTTAAAATAATCGTGTGTGTGTGTGTGTGTGTGTGTGTGTGTGTGTGTGTGTGTTTCATTTATAGATCCAAAGAGAGCTCAGGTGCAATCAGCCAGGAACCAAAGTGGTTTAGCCAAACTTACCACTACAAATATTAGGCTTCATGCCCAGCAGTAGATGGCTAATAGAAAATGAACCAAAAGACATCTTTGGAGTTTCCCTGTCTCATAATATCGTGTAAGGGCATTTTTCTTTCTTTATTATTTATTATTATTTTATTTACTTTTTTTTCACTTTACAGATCCTTTCCATATATATTCTGGCTTCCAATTTCATGATTTTGGGGGGGGGGATCCTTGTGTGTGCAAATCAAGGAATTTGTAAATCTACATCTTTTTGTAGCTTTTCTTGTGCTCTTTTTCTTCTATCTGTTTTGTTCTATTTCAATGTCTTAGTTTTTGTTTAATTATTACCCTTAGAAGCCTGTTTGTTTTCTCATGAAACACAGAAAATAAATGGAGATGAATGAAAGGAGAGGTTGGAAGAAACTGGTAATGTAGAGGAAATAGATACTGTAATCAGGTTATTTTATATGATAAAAAATTAGTTTTAATCCAAGAAAGAACAGAGCTAGAATTTAAATTTTCCAAAAATATCAACCAAGAATAATGGATAACTTTTCTGTATAAAAAACAAAACCCTAAAAAACTACTGTAATTAGACCAGTTCTATAAATTAAACCCTAATAAATCAATTTTGAATAGGTTTTTTTCATAAAATATATTTTTATCAAATTTCCCCTTTTCTGACTCTTCCCTGATCCTTATCCCTTCCTTCCTTACTCAACTTTATATTTTTCTTTATCGATAAGAAGAAGAAACAAAACAAACAAAAGAACCAATAAGATAAGAAGAAGTGAAAACAAAGCAAAATTATCCCCAACAAAACATATATATATATATATGTGTGTGTGTGTGTGTGTGTGTGTGTGTGTGTGTGTATATATAATGGATGGATCTATCCAGTGACACTCTATTGGAGAAAACAGATTTTTTCTTTATCAACAGTTATCAATTACAAATCACTTTCTGGTTACTGGTTATACTTGATGGCAGCTGTTGTAGTAAATTATTTAAAATGGCTGCCAGTCATGCTGACTAGCTAAGCTGCAGTGGCTCTGCTTAGCTCAGCCACCATTTTCTGTGGCCAGAGGCCACATGCTCACCACAGCTAGAAACAGCCAGCCAGAGACACCAGCCCTGACACCCATGAGACACCAGTGTGGGAGATGGCTCTGCTAATCTTCCAGGCTGTCTCCTCAAGGCTGGGCATTGGCCAGACCATCCCACCATCCATGAGGGCCCAGTAGAAAAATGAGACTCTAATTCTTAAACATTAATTAATGGCTTTATAAGTTTGGTAATGCTCAATAGCATTATACCCATACAAAGACAGTTGTTTTCCAATTAGCTAACCTAAATAAAAGTTGTTACCAATGACTGCTCTCCATACCTGCATGGCTTTCCATCTAGATCTCTGCTCTCCCTAGCTCCTCCTTTTCCTTTTTCTCTCCTCTCTCTTTCTCTTCCTCTCCTTACTCCTCCACTTTAGCTTCTCCTACAGGTGTCTACTTCTACCTCTCAGTGCTGAGATTCTAACTGCTAATACTATTACACTGTCAAAAGAATAAAGCAATAGTATCATTCTTATAGCGTATCACTATACAAATAAAGCAGTGTCACACTCAGCTCTCATCAGAAAAACTTCCTCTTGTAGTAGATAGGAATTAATGCCGAGATACACAACTGAACAAAGTCCAGCGAAGCAGAGATACTTTGGAGCATTCAGTTCTAAATGGAATGTCTTCATCGAACTTCTTCCCTCAAGGCTCAGAGGCCAATGGTGAAGAGGAAAGAGAAAATTGTACATGCCCAAGGGTATGAATGTACAAAAGGAAATATTTTTAAGATACAACAGAACTAATACACATATGAGTACACAGAAAATGTAGCAGTATACCCAGGACTTGTAGAAGTTTAAGTTTTGAATATTTGAGTTTTTTGTAATAATAGAATTAAAATGAAAATAATTTGTTTGTTTATAGTTATGTTTTGAAGAAAATGTCTAAAGCAAACATGATAATAGCACGTGAGTTAAAAGCGTGTGTAATACTCATTTATGAAGTTGCAAATCACTAAACTTTACATTCACATAACAACATTAGATTAATTTTTCCAGAAAAGTTATTTATGGATTTATGCATGAATATATTGGTTAGGATTTTTAAAAGAATGGAGATAAATTCATGACAGCAAATAAAATCTTCAGTATTCCTTCTTCATAGTTAGAAGAGCAAATAAGAAAAATAATGATATAAACAAACTGAATACCAAGACAGCAGAGAAAACCCAATAGCTTAAATATGTTACTGTGATGTATCTATTAAAATACATATTCTTCTCAAAAATGCCATCTAAAAGAGATACCATTTCCAGTTCTTATTATAAATTACAATATTTTTTAAAAAGTTGCATGATCTTGCAAAACAGCAAATTAAGATAGAAAGCCTTAGTTCAATGGCACTAGAAAAAAATTCAGATATCTATATGCATCTATATGTTCAGGAAAGTATAAAAGTATTCAGAATTAGACTAAAAATTATACAAGCTATATAAATATATAAGCTATAGCTAAAAATTATTTAGGAGAAACTGTGTAATATGATGGCTTTTATAGGTGGACAAATGGTAGCGAAACTAATTTATGGGTTCCTAGGACCAAATCCCACTCACACCCAGTTGCAACCTCAGATCCAGAGGAACCAATATCTTCTGTTGTTACGGACTGCACTATCAATGTTGCAACCCACACTGCCAAAAGCTTTGGGGGCTAAGTTGGTACAGCCCACACTGCCCCAAGCTGCTTCAGTCCACAGATTGGGGTTCAGAGAGAGAGAGAGTGAGAACGGACATGAAGAATGAAGACCAGACAGAGTGTGATTCAATCCCATTTATTCTTCAGCCTCTCTTCTTCTCTTCAAGTCCCTAGTTCCTAGTCTTTAGATCCTAGCACCAAGTCCCAAGTCCTAATTCTAGTCTCATCTGTAATGAGTCTCAAGTCCTAATTCCAATTCTAAGTTGCTAGTCTCTTTCCCAGTTCCAAGTTTCAAGTTACTCTCCAAGTCTCAAGTACAAGCTGCCTTCTTCTGTCTGCCTCTCACCTTTTATATGTCTCACTTCTAAGTTATGCCTTGTCAGGCATATGCCTTGTCAGTTTTATATGTCAGGGTATATGGCTCAAGATGGCTGCAAGGATGATAGCTGCCTTCTGTCAGCTCCCCACATTCTGTTCTGTATGTACATCCACACCTGTGTGCATGTATATGCAAACATACACATACATAAATAATAAAAATTAATTTTTAAAAGTATGATAGGTACTAATTACTTCACACCTAAGGCTTTTACCTCTGTTTACTTCAGCAATAATGTTCCTTCATGTGTTTTCCCTAGGAAACTACCATCCAACACAACTGACTTTCCAAAGAACCCTTAAATTTCCATTTCAGAAACACCTCATCCAGCAACTGCTAGGAGCATGTAGGAGAATTTTAATCCAGCAATATTGCTGCTTTGGCAAGGGTAAACATCCAAATATCTTTTAGGTCTATATGTTTCTGCCAGAATGCAGATATGCCACACACCTTTATTTCCTCTGACTGAAATACAGGCATGCCTTTAGTACACACTTTTGTTCCCAAACAATAACACCTAATTGGGTGGCAAAGTGACAAATCAGAGAAAGATTTCACAAAATAAATTAGAGATCGAATATGCCCAATTCTTGTGAGAACATGTACAAAAGAGAGGCAACTTAAGACAAGAAAAAGGAGAAGAAGGAGGAGGAGAAGGAGGAGAAGCAGAAGAGAAAGAAGGGAGAGAGGGGACAGAGAGATAGAAAGAAAACAGTTTTAATAGGATGGTTTTATAGAGACAGATTGAAGGTGAAGATAGAATGGGCCAGAAATGAGGAGAAACCAGATTAGAACATATTGCCAGAGTTATTTTGCAGCCAACCACAGCAATTCAGTCAAAAGCCAAGAAACCCCAGTTTGAATCAGTCAGTGTAAAAGAGTTTTGAGCCAAAACAGTAGAGCTGAACCATCCAGAGTTCAGAAAGAACTAGAAAATGTGAGCTTATTAAAGAAAAGATAAGCCACTGATAGAACAATTACATCTAGCAAAAAAAGCAACTTTTATAGGAGCAGGTACAGAGACACACCACATAACTTTAGGCAGAGCTCTGGGTACCCAGTGACAGAGGGAAATGGAGGATTATAGGAACCAGAGAGGTTAAAAAACCACAGAAACACCAAAAACATGGTCCAGAGAATAAAAAAGCAGAGTTTATAGAGGCTAACAAAAACTGTCTGAGTCTAAGGTAGGTCCTCTCTACATATGTTATGAATGTGGAGCTTGGTGTTCTTGTGGGATGACTAGCAATGAGAGCAGGGCTGACTAGGACTTGGTGGGACCCGTTCCTCTTAGGAGGTTGTCTTGTTGAACCTTGATATGAGGGTATTTGTGGAGGTTTAAATAGCTTTGGACCCATAGATTCATTTGTTTCAATGCTTGGCCATAGGCTGTGATTCTAATAGGAGATGTGGCCTTTTTGGGTGAGGCATGGCCTTGTTGGAGGAAGTGTGTGACTATGTATGTGGGATTTGAGGTCTACTATGTCTAAACCTTACCTAGTGTGAAATCAGAGACTCTTGCTGGTTGCCTTTGAAATAAGGTATAGAACTCTCAGTTACTACACCATCAAGAATCCCTTCATAATGCCGTGCTTCCCATCATAATGCTAATAGACTAAACCTTTGTAAGTAAATACTGGCTTTTATAAGAGTTGCTTTGGTCATGGTGTTTCTTCATAGCAGTAAATCTCTAAGACATACCTTGGAACCAGGAGTTGGGTGTTGCTATGATAGGCCTGACCAAGCTTTTCTGTGAAGAAATGTGAATTTGAATCTTGAAATCAGTAGAAGTCTTTAAGTGAAGCTTAATGGGCCATACTAGTAAAAACAGAGAAGACAGTGTTGCTAAAAGTGATCTGAATTGTGGGAGCCTAATTCAAGAGGTTTCAAAGGAAAAGAATTTTACTATATGGCCTATAAATTTATCTTGGGATATTTTTGTTAAGAATGTAGCTGATTTTTCCCTGGGCTGAAGAGTCTGCATGATAGTAGGTGGACAGATGTACCTTAGTAGGTGAAGAGATTTACATTACTTACATTGACAAAGGAAATCTCAAAACAGCCTGGCATAAACTTCATCCTGTGGTTCACTCTTATGAAGAATATTTTGGCCAAGCACAGCAAACTTAGAAATGAAAAATGCCAAATGCATGGTTCAAGGAGTAAAGAAGCACCAGGAAGTGCAATGAAGCTAAATCTAGTTTCCAAGGATATTAAATGGAATTGAGGGAAGGGTGACATTAGGGCAAGTTCCCATTCACCAGAGTTTACCATTCATGTGTATGCAGTTGAACAAAGGGTAGTCATGTCATATGCTAGGTGTTAGTTACTATGACATGGTTACCATATTCATTTGGACATAAGATGATATGATTATATGTCAAATTGACAAGGAATTCATAATGATGGCTATTCTCAGTTGTCTGAATAAATTCCAATCCAGAAATAGAGGACATACCTTAAGGCTGGAAGACACAGCCTTGGCTTTTGATCCAGATCTTGATGTGGAATGACACATCCTTTGATCTAGATCTTCATACACATTGGCCATGTGTATAAAGACCTGAAAGAGAATTAAAGAAAATCTTAGGTCCAGGTTCAGTGGTATATGCCTTAATCCCAGTACTCAGAAATCAGATACGTGTAGATTTCTGTGTTCAGTGTCAGTCTACAGAGCAAGTTCCAAGACAACCAAGCTTAGGGAGTGAAAGAAACCATCCAAAACTAAAAACTGTTAAAGATGTAATAGAACAATGGGGCACTGTTTCAGCTCCAACAAGCAGCAGAACTTGGCAACTTCAGTTACGTGGCTCTGGCTTTAGAGTCAAGAATAAAATGGGTTACTGGAACAAATTATGCTGGTTACCTAGAGCTAAGAAATTAGTTGTGATTAAGAAGAGACTAGCATCACTGAAGTGAAATATTCTGGAAAACATTTTCTGGGAGCACAAACAAGCTGTACTACTGAGACAAACATCAGAACTGCAGCCAGATGTAATATGTAAGTCATTCAAGTGGACTTGTTTTGAAGGCTTGCATGAAGAGGTCATGGGGAACAACTGAGGCTTAGCTCCGTGAGAGGATAGGAAATGCCATTGGTGAAGGTGCAGCCTCGGGAGAAATTGAAAGGCAAGGACTGAAGGGGTCATGAAAAGAAAATGAGAGTTAGCACCATGAGAGGAACCTATAAGAGGCTATTGGTGAAAGTGCAGCCTTGTTTTACAGGAAGATCCAAATATATTGGAGATGCCAGTACTATGGGATGATCACCAAGAACAGCAACAGTAATGGGCTAGAGTCAGCCAGGGTCTAGAGTACTACAGATGGCAGAGTTGGAGAAGTGACCTAACTCCTTTGGAGGAGCCCAGAAGATTATGTGTGAATCCCAGGCATTGAAAGAAGAGGCTCTGATGTTGAAATTGTCCTTGAATATTCCAAAAAGTTTGAGATGCCAGAGCTCTGGAATACCTGATAAGGACAGCTGCTAACAGAGAGTGGAACCAGCCCAAGAGAAAAAACTGTGTTTTATTCAACAAAGCTGAAAGTAGTTGGACATCAGACATGAAGACTTAGAGTTCAGAGTTTGCTCAGCTGTCTTTTGGTCATGCTATTGTCCAATATTTCCTCACTACAATATTTTGGAATGGTAATGATGTTCAAAGTGTGTGATCTGCCTTTTGATTTTGATTTTATGAGGGACTACAGTGAAGAGATTTCATGAATCTCAGAAAAGACTGAATTATAAAGCTTTTGTCAATAAGGTGGTACAGAAAGCCACTATTGATAATAAGAATAAAATATGTAATATTAAAATGATAATATTATAATATTGCTATTGAGCCAATTTCAATTAAATCATTTAGCTTTTCATTTTCTACTTCTATTTTCTAGCCATCTAAAGTAGCATTATACAGGCTTCTAACACCCTTCTTATTATGGAATTTCCTTTCTTTAAGTTGATCCTTGAGGACTTCCCAGGTGACTTACCAAATCTGATAGCATCTCAGTTTGTCTACAGCTGGCATGATTTCTTTGCTGCTGTAGTTGTGCCATTGGAGTGCAAAATTTGGTTTTTAACAAAATTTCAATTCTTAAATTTACCAAAGAAGGCTTGAGAGCCAGATGCTGGAGAGAAAGCCTGGTAGCTCAAATAGGCAGAGAAAACATCCAGTTGACCTTCTTTCACAGCAGACATCCATAAAAGGCAGTTGTTTTCCCAGCCATCTCTAAAATCCTTTGAACACAATGGCTCTCCTATGTACTTACTATGTGTCTCTCCATTTATCCTTTGGAGTTTCTATAATTTTCTACATTTTTTCCTATATTCACTCTCTGTCAACTTGTTGCTTGCTCTGCCACTTGGCCTATGGCTTACTTTATATGTTTACATATAAATCATGTTTACAATAAACAGAAGGCTCTTAGGTTAATGGTGTGTGCTAAGGCTGAGCCACAGCACATCACGGAATAAATTTTTCCAGTAAATGGAATAATCTTGTGTTCACAGCATTATCAAATATCCTGCAACAAAGGTTCCAATATAAATTAGCATATCAAACATCTCTTAATCTGGGTTACTTCTGTGAATATATTTTTTCCATGGTAGAAACAATAACAGGCTTCAATGCTGAATCTACTACTATTATTCTACAAAAGAGACATAATATACCACTGTCCTCTAAATTTGTACTTCTTTACTCATAGCTCCCAGAACTCATCGGAGAAGATGCTGTATGAAGAGGAAAGTAGGTAACACAGAAAAATACAACTGGTTAAAGTGCAGAGAATAAACACCATAGAGTGTTCTGCAACAAACAAAATATCTGTATACCCTGAGTAAAGTCCAGGGACCATTATGGAATAAAGGAGGAAGGAATGTAAGTGCTAGAGGTTAGAGAACACTGGAGGAAAATAGGATTTTCTGGACATGACAGGATTGCAGCATTTAGGAACTCATTCCAGTTGTCTGCATAAGATCAAGCAAGTCAACATTCTAGCATGGAAGGAAGAGGGGCTCATAATCGTCTATCCCTAACTATAGGCATGTGAAATTGATGACTTCGGTGGGTGAATATGTTTTCTTTAAAGGTGTGTCCCCTTGTAAGTCAACTATGATAGTGAATGATTGTGGTAATTTGGATATGCTTGGTCCAGGGAGTGGTCCAGGCACTATTTGGAGATGTGGCTTTTGTAGGACCCCAAAGGGCTGCTATGCCCTGGCTGAGACTTACCGTGTGCTGCTGTCTACTAAGTAGCCTTCTGTGGTTCCTCTAAGATAAAAAACATCCTGACTAAGGCATGGTGTCCCAGGAAGGGAATTTACACTTGACAGCCTATTGCTCCCAGTTGAGTTCCCATCTTTCCTGAGTTTGTGTTTTTCCTTCCATGGCTTGGTATATATATTGAACCTACCCAGTAAAGGCATTGGCATTCTCTCACAATGAATGACCCGAGTCTGAGTCTTTCTTTAATCCCCCAGGCCTACGCCTGAGCTCACTAGCATGGCAGCGCTGGAGCTGTCAGGTTTTGTTGGAGGAAGTGTGTCACCACAGGTATGGATTTTAATACCTTCCTCCTAACCACATGGGAGCCAGTCATATCCTAGCAACCTGCAGATGAAGATGTAGAACTCTCATCTCCTCCTGTACCATGCCTGCCTGGATGCTGCCATAATTCCACATTGATGATAATGGACCGAACCTCTAAACTTGTAAGCTAGCCCCAATTAAATATTGTTTTTATAAGACTTGCCTTGGTCATGGTATCTGTTCACAGCCCTAAAACCCTAAGACAATGACCCTGTACACAAAAGTATATGGGAAGCTTATATTGGGCTCAATAGTGGGTTATTAATAAATTAAATAAGAGTACATGAAATTTTAACAGGTGGAACAGATCTAGCATGAATTGGGAACCAATATTATAAATATACATTAATTATACAAGTTATATTTTATTTAATGTGTATTATTCACAATTTATTTTTGGTGGAAATGTTATAGATTATCTTTTTCTTCTTCATTTTCATTCATTATTTAATGTGTTAAAATGACAAGAAACAGATACGACATGACCAACTAAAAGTCGTTTCCTCAGAGCCAATGTTTAGTAAATTTTGCCAAAGTCATTTTTAATATAAGTGTAATTTGCTCTTTGTTCATTCCGCACATGCATTTAGTGATTGCAGATTACCCTCACTTCCTACTCTTTGCCTGCCATATATCTCTAACCATAAACTCCTCTATATTCTTGAATAATTATCAAAAATTTTCAAAATACACTACTATGTACTTGAATTCTGCAAAATTTCTACATGTTCCCTGTAAATCTTAGCTTTCTACTTCAGCAACTATCATAGCCATAGGAGCACTAGCAAAGATCTGCTATGCTGGCCTCTGCACAGCTGGAGATTAGAATCTGAATGTAGATACAATAGAGAGAAAACTCCCGTCTATGGGTTTGGGTAAAGCTATTGATGAACAAAGTTTACCAGAATGAGTGTAAGTGGGCTATACTAAACAAAGTGGGAAGATCAGAGCTCAGAGAGCTAAACTCAGTCCTGTCGAATAAGTAAGCAAATAGATCCGAAGAGAAAAATAAAACAATTGTAAGTACATATGTGCACACAAGTGTAAAAATCTTCGTATCTCAAAATGTCCAGGTTCCTCCAGAGGGAACAAAAATTTCCTAAAGGTTTAGCTCTCAGAACAGATACTCATCTGTGGTATGGTTTGAAGTCTTCATGCAGCCAGCACAGTAGTCCTAAACATAGCCTTCATACACGGGAGATTTACATTTAATCTCTCAAATCCGTTTCTACTCTAGAGCTTGGCCAGAGCTGAGACTGCTACAGATTCTGTGTCTCAGATTCTATGGAGAGAAAGTTTGAGCCACACATGACTCTTCACTGACCCCAACACTGATAGAGGACCATTCTATAGCTGCCTGGCAATTGTATTAGACAGTTTAAAGGGAACTGACAACCCTCAGAGCAGCTCTGCTCCCTCACAGGAAGTTGTTACTTAAATATGAAATTCTTCTTTAGCCATAGCCAAGCATTTCATGGACGAGCAAGACTTTGACATTCATTCTGCTTGATTTGTATTGTGAACTTGGCTGTTTTGTTATTGTGCATGTGGCCTCTGTAATGTATGCTACGTGTTTTCATTCCACTCCTTAATAATGATGTACCTAGAAATGTGAAATTGTTGAAACAGTTATTTTCCTCATACGATTAACTTTCAACTTCTGCCAATAATGGGTTGTGTTCTTGCATTCAGACGTTGTCTGTCTGAATTATCAATGTTTCTGCCTTAGTGTTTAGTCTCTCACTAATGCTCTGAGAGTGTTGATGGCCCATAGTGATGCTGACAGGCTACAGACAGTTCAAATGTTTATTCCATCCTAAGCACTCATATGGATAGGTACACTAAAAGAGCCATTTCCCCAGGGAATATAATATATTCTCTTTATAATCAAAATATGTCTTGTGGAAGAATGTAAAGTCAGACCAAGAGCTTTGATCTTGATAATAAAATGTTAAATATGTAAAATGTCACAATGCTTTTGACAAATAGAAGCCAGAGGAGAGCTTTGAATAAATGATTTCAATATCATCTATATGGTTTGTTAGCCCTGAATTATCTTAGTTAAGATGGAATATATTTTCAGGAAAGTATGTACAAAAGGTCATTGTTATTTACCCAGCCCTATTAAATGCTAGCTAATTATGAGTTTGCACCTGAGCTGGTGAGCACTTCTTAGTGAAGTTTGCCATCTTGTGGCAACTCTGCTAACACAGCAACCTCAGAAAGCTATTAATGAATTTTAGGACTCCAGAGTTTCATTTTTAGTGAGTCATTAAAAGAATATTTTATAAAATGTTTAGCCAGAATATTTGAGAAATGACATTACCTTTTAACTTCCTTAGTAAAAATGAAATAATATATATCTAATCCTTTATAGCACAGAGTACATTTCAGATATTTCAAGGAAATAGTATTACATGCCAAAGAACAAATAAAAAATTAAAAGTACTGATTGTAAACTGTTAGCATCTTTCTGCAGAACCACCTGCTTTCTATCTTCTTATTTATTCCAGTCGTGTGTCACCTTAACCCCTTTTCTTATTTGTTTTGTTGTTGCTGTTACATTATAATTTTAATGTGAATTTTTAGAAGTTTCCCCAGGGCCTAGAGAGCCTGTTCAGTGGCTTAGTGCACTTACTTACTGCTGGTTTGGTTCTCATGAACTTGATGACAGCACACAGTTGTCTGTAACTCTAGCCTCAGGGGATCTGAAATAATTTTCCTGCCTGTACTTGCACTAGGCATGTATATGACATATGTAAATATGTTCAGGCATTCTGAGCTTTTTTCCTAATATCCACTTATTAGTAAGTACATATCATATGGGTTTGTTGTGACTCACTCAGGATGATATTTTCTAGTTCCATGCATTTGTCTGCGAATTTCATGGAGTCATTGTTTTTAATAGCTGAGTAGCACTCCATTGTCTAAATGTACCACATTTTCTGTATCTGTTCCTCTGTTGACAGACATCAGGGTTGTTTCTAGCTTCTGTCTATTATAAATAAGGCTGTTATGAATATAGTGGAGCATGTGTCCTTGTTATGTGTTGGAGAATCTTTTGGGTATATTCCCAGGAGTGGTAATAGCTGAGCCCTCAGGTAGTACTATGTACAGTTTACTGAGGAACCATCAAACTGATTTTCAAAGTGGTTGTACCAGCTTTCAATCTCACCAACAATGGAGGAGTATTTCTCTTTGTCTATATCCTAGACAGCATCTGCTGTCATCTGATTTTTTGATCTTAGCCATTCTGACTGGTGTAAGGTAAGTCTCAGGTTTTTTTTTTTTTTATTTGTATTTCCCTGATGACTAAGGCTATTGAACATTTCTTTAGGTGCTTCTCAGCCATTTGAAGTTCTTCAATTGAAAAAGGCTCAGAATACCCATGATACAACTTGCAGACCATATGAAGCTCCAGAATAAGGAAGAACAAAGTGTGGATGCTTCAGTCCTGCTTACAAGGGGGAACAAAATAATCATGGGAGTTAGAGGGAGGGAGGGACCTGAGAGCTAGAGAGGAGGGGGAGGGAAAAAGTCAAGGCAGGATCAACTGTGAGAAAACACAGTGAGAAGTGCCAGGGGTCAAGAAATTAAACTGAGTTATATACCAGCAGGGGATGGGGAACTGGCAGTAGCCTCTACAAAGTCCGAGATGCCAGAAAAGCAAGAGGCTCCCAGGACCTAATGGGGATGACATTAGCTGGAATGCCCAACAAAGGGGAGAGAGAATCTGTAGAAACCATAGCCAGAGGTTAGGTATGGTTCTCATCCTGTTTGAGGATAAGGTATGGGACCACACAACCATCTCAAAAATATTAACCCAGAATTGCTCTTGTCTAAAGAAAATACAGAGACAAAAAGTGGAGCAGAGACTAAAGGAAGGGCCATCCAGAGACTGACCCACTTAGAGATCTATCTCATCTGCAAACACCAAACCCAGACACTATTGCTTATGCCAAGAAGTGCTTGCTGACAGCAGCCTGGTATGGCTGTCCCTTGAGAGGCTCTCCCAGAGCTTTATATATACAGATGTGGATGCTCACAACCAACCATCAAACTGTCATGGGGACTCCAATGGAGGAGTGAGGGGAAGGACTGAAGGAGCTGAATGGGGTTTGCAAACCCATACAAAGAACAACAATATCAACCAACTAGACCCCTCATATCTCTCAGGGAATAAACCACCATCCAAAGAGTACCCATGGAGGGACCCATAACTCCAGATGCATATGTAGAAGAGGATTGTCATATCTGGCATCAATAGGAGGAGAGTCCCTTGGTCTTGTGTATGCTTGATGCCCCAGCATGGGGGAATGCTAAGGCAGTGAAGCCAGAGTGGGTGGGGGAGCACCCTCATGGAAGCAGGGGATGAGGCGATGGGATAGGGGTTTGTGGAGAGGAAACTGGGAAGGGGGATAACATTTGAAATATAAACAAATAGAATACCCAATAAAAAATATGTTCAGGCAAACACTCATGTACTTATAATACAAATAAATCTTTAAAAATTTCCTATTATAAAACATACTAGAAAGCTGGGTGGTGGTGGCGCATGCCTTTAAGCCCAGCACTTGGGAGGCAGAAACAGGTAGATTTCTGAGTTCAAGGCCAGCCTGGTCTACAAAGTGAGTTCCAGGACAGCCAGGACTACACAGAAAAACCCTGTCTCGAAAAACAAAAAACAAAAAACAAAAAACAAAAAACAAAACATACTAGAAAAGTCTAAAATATTATGGGACTTTTTTTCTACTTTGACTTCTATAAACCTTTTAACAATTGAATACCAAATGATTTTTTTACATCTCTATGTCAATAAACACTATTCAAAGTTCCTGTGAGTCAGTAAATAAACTATGATATATTTCAATTCACTTAAACCTTACACTTGAATGTGTGAACATTTCACACTGATGTCAAGACAATGAGCATATTTTAAGCATGGCAAATATTTACATATTACTAGAAGTCTGTAAAATCATGTGTGCCATCTCTTCTAATTCTCACAGTAGCTGTACAATGTAAGCAGAATAATTTGTATCACCTGTATTTCATGTCTTAGGAGAAACATAGGAACATTTGCTTTGTGTTGGTGTTGCACACTAACTTGAGAAGAGTCAGGAGTGGAATTCCAGAGTCTGATAATATATCTTCAGTTGGACTGTACGTGAAACACTGTGCTTTCGTTATGACTTGTAATGCAAAACACAATTTCTTGTGTTAGGAGAGTAAGGAATTACTAAACAGGGCCATTCTGCAACTGTGTTTATGGAAACTGTTTTATATTGTGATTTTATTTCTATGAGAAATATCAATGAAATTCATTCTTTAATTTAAAGTGAAAACAAAATACCTCTTTTGGGAGTATCAAATAAGAAAATTTCATTTCAAAATAGTCCTTTAAAGTCTGCCTTGAAAGGAAAACAGGAAAGTGAGTGGTTATGGGGGAATGAATTTATACATCAAAACACTAGGTACTTTTATCCTCCTACTTACTAATATCATGGTCCTCAGAGAAACTTGAAGACTGTGCAGCAGAAAAGTGTGTGTATGAGAGTGATTTATCAGTCACCACAGGGAAATGGGTTTCAGTGCTACTAGAGGTTCCAAACAATGCAATGACTGTGTGGAAACAAAGGAGCAGTTTGTACATTTGGTCCAAGGAGGGAAAAATAACTGGAGAACATTGCTGTGGTATCCAGGACATTGACTGATGCCAGAACATCATAAAATGTGGTTAGGTGTTTCTTGAGATTAGTAAGATTTCCTTTGTGCCCTGCCAGAATGACAGATGGAATGGGATCAAGGCATCATTTTCAGTAGGTAGACATCTGCACACATTCTCCTTGTCAGGGGCTCTTTTGTGGCTTTGTGTGGTTTCCCTTGCCACCTGCCTTTTGCCCTCAATGTGTCTACTTCATGGTTTACATCTGTGTGCTAACTCTGTAGGCCAACGAACTAACCTGCTCACCAAGTGACTGAGAAATAGTGACTATGTTGGAGAATTTTACTGAATTGAAGAGTATAATTTCTAAAATTGTAAGCCTTAAATAAGGCAACACATTTTTTCTTGCCTATTCTTGAGGAAAAGAGACCTTAAGAATTAAAATGATAGAGCTCTTTGTTTGCTTTTTTTCAATCACAAACATAAATGAATGATATGATAGAGAAAACTTTATTACCATTATTCATGAATTATGAAAATATTTCTTTCCATATAATCTTTGAATTTGAAACAGAAGGTTACTGAGATAATATATCTTGATATGTGGTATATGCACCTAACAATATGTTAAATCCATGTTGACAACTCTTTTTACTGTCATTTAATTGTGTTTTTTTCTGGGGTCTTCTTCTATAGAAATGAATTAACTCATTTGATAAACATTTCTGGTGACCAATTTCTGCACTCAGGTCCTGCACCTATTTAGAAAATTGACAGATGAGATGATTACTAAGGATTTCTGTTTATTAAGCACCTACTATCATGATAATATTGAACAGAAGTAAAAGCAAAGCCTTTCTGACATTTTTTACTATCCACTGACTGATGTTTTCTTCAAATTTATAGAAATACACCGAGCTCATGTATATGCACCTATTTTCCCAATAAACAGGAAATATTTCCAATTTTTATTATTTTATGTGTATGTATTTTACACACACACACACACACACACATATATATAATTCATAAAAAATGAAAGCCAACATGACACATGCTTGGATCCGATATGCTTCTTGTGCAAAACTATGTGCTGATGAAGCCCACAAAGAAGTATTCAGAGTCCATCAGCCCGCAAATATGCAGTGGGCCAAATCAGCATAGAAAGGCCATGCCAGGAAGAATGCAAGACAAATGCTAAAATGGTTAGGTACAACCAAATACTTTAAACAATTATTTTCATGAGCAGTAGAATCTTTGGACTGGAAGCAGTAGTGTCACTGATGATAAACTTGAGTACTAAAGGTGAAATTGATATTGTATGCAAGCATTTTAACAGTTTGCTGCATTTATTTATTCCTGTAGCTGTTTCTCTTCCAACTCTGTACCATTTCCTCCTTTCCTTCTTAAAATTAAGATATCAGGGGTTATGGTGTTGTTTTCTATAGGGATAAAGAAATGAATATTTATTTTCCTCAGGTAAAATATTGACAACACCTGGAAGAAATGATTCCACCCAAATCTGAACTGTACCAATGACTTTCTGAGTATAATCTACAGGGGCAGGAGTTAGAGATACTTACAGGATCACGGAAGTGATATCACTGATAGCCTTACCCCAACATGAGAGATGACTCTGAAGCCTCCCCACTGAAACATCTCTCAGAAGTTTCTGTGTCTCCACATGATTACTATGGTTTACAGAAACATCAGGACAGATCTAGTGATTATAGAACTTCTGCAGTATCTAGGCTTTTTCTTAGTTTGTCCATCCAAGAGTGAATGCTTAAATTCAGGAGAAATGACTTCACAAGTATTCTATAGCTTCTTCTAGATCAGGGGTTGTCAATCTTCCTAATACTGCTATCCTCAGTCTGACATGTTGTGGTGACCCCCAACCATAGAATTATTTTGTTGTTACTTCACAACTATAATTTTCTCTTGTTATGAATCACAGTGTAAGTATCTGATATGCAGGATATCTGATATAGTACCCCGAAGGGGTCTCAACCCACAGGTTGAGAACCACCATTTTTGATTTTTTTTATCAGTCCCCTTTAATATGTTCAAAGAGCCTTTATGGAGTAATGGAGTAATATAAATATCTGATTAGTTTCCTCTAAGTATAGGCAAATATTGAATCACTATAACATAGAATAGTCATATATTATTAGGAGCTTGACCAATTATAATTGTTTGTTGTACGCACCCCTTTGCAGAAAGAATCTCCCTCCATGAAGGACTAAAGAAGATGACAGTAGCATTAGCCTCACAGTTGCAGATATAAAGTTTTAGAAGGCAATTAGACAGGCACTTCGTATCTATTTAAGAAAACAGTAGGTACTCCTTCATATTGGAGGCCTATGATCCACCTACCCCAAGCACTAGCTTTACCTTGGCTTATAGTATGATTTCCTTCTATATATATGGCTACGAATTTAATCTGAAAATAGTTGACTATGATGGCCATTCTTCTGTTACATAAGTAGTTAGACTATGCCTGAAATGTCTATATAGTAGCAAAACTGTTGGTGATAATTCTTTTCCAGTTGTCCTTAATGCTCTTTCTGTTATTATGCATGCCAGCCATCATGGAGGAAGCATTTAGCTCAGTCCCATAGCAATCGATCATACGGCTTCTGGGAGTTTTAGATTTTTTCCCTGATATAACTTGCAGGAAGGTAACTATCAAGGGCATTAGGATTTTTAGTGAACAATGTGTCTGCTGGGAATGGGTTTCTCACTTATTCAGGTTGCTGTTCGTCGAACTGCTAACCGCTGGCTTTAATTGTAATTCCAGATGTTCTTTCAGACCCATACGGCACTTGAAGTTTATCAACACATAATGAAACCTCTTTTACAGGATGAAGAGAGAAATTTTGAAAGTCCTTCTGTGAGCTCAAAAAACTCTTAATGTCCTCAATGGCTAAGAGAGTATTCTTAAAAGAAACATTAGTAAGGTCAAACACAGCATGGAAAGATCCCACCTTTTAAATGAGTATTTTTGTTGAGAACAACTTTGGGTACAGTGATGTGAGTGGGAGGCACTGCCATATCTAATCCTGTATAATCTGCAGTCAAATTCTAAGTCCCATGCGGCCTCATCATCCTAGTGAGCTGCTGGTACTTGGTAGTCTCTCCAGATTTGGCTTGAATTTTGCCCTGGATCAGGCTACAGGAGAAAAATGCATGTTCTCACCTGCTGTGCCTGCCAGTGGAGCTGGCTCCCTGGTTATGACAGGGTCTGTGTTGACACTCAGGCCATTTTTGCATTTTCTTTGTACATAAAAGACTGCTTAAAGGGGACCTGGACTAGGCAAATAATACCACCGAAAGTGAACTTACATGCAAGAGAGAAATTCATACCACATACTTTAGAGGAATAATTGCCCACCTCAGGATACACAATTTCATGTTAATCTGTTCTATTCTAGTGTTTATATGCTCTGTAAACTGTTGCACAGACTTTAACACCCTCTAATAACAACTGGCCTATGCATCGGGTTGTTGTTAATAATTTCTATGGAATTGTCTGCTTGACACAGATATGGATGCACTCACCTTCAGGCTACCTGGGCAGATATCGCTGTCTGAGCTTACAGTGTCCTCATGACATCTTGGTAGTTCTATCACCTACTCACTCAGGTGTGCCAATGGGAGAGCATCTTCTACCTCTTAAAAAAAATCATGTACCTCTTAAAAATCTACACTATAGGTCTTTCTCTTTTTCTTCCAGTCCTAGGCACTTTGGGAACTGCACATTGCTGTGCAGACGTAAGTCAGGTCCAAGAACCACAGGACACACAACCAATCCTGCAAGTGGCATAGAAATGGCATCAAAAACCCCAAGTCACAAAGTTACAAATCTCTTAAAGAGGCTGACCCCAAGTTCCTGAAGAACATGTACTTTGCTAAGAAGCAAAAAAAAAAAAAAGCCCTGACAGAGATTCAGGCAAATGATTCAAAGGTAAATAGGAAAGACTGTTAAGGCCCTTGTCAAGCCTAAATCGCTTTAAGCCAAAAACACCAAATGGCCCCAGAGAAAAAATCGGAAGCCTTGTTTCTATAGCTTACCTCTGGGAAGCAGGTTAGAACCTAAATGGCAAAAGATTATAGGCTCTGACAACCAAAGCCTAAGGATCAAACCTAGGCAGAGACCTCAGCTCCAGCTCAGGGTATGCTTCAGCTCTAGCTCTGGCTCTCAAAGGTGCCCCAGGCTCTGGGAAGGCCTATAGAAAAGGTGTCTATCTGCTATGTTGTTTTAAAAACAAACTTGAGACAAGGTCTGTTAAAAGAATCAAACAAACAAAATTATGTCCTCATGGAAAGTTGAAAACCCAGAACACACTCACACACTCATATCAGTCCTTTGGTTGCAGGTGAATCTCTCTCTCTCTCTCTCTCTCTCTCTCTCTCTCTCTCTCTCTCTCTTTTTCCCTCCCTCCCTCCCTCCCTCCCTCCCTCCCTCTCTCCTTTTCATTAAACTAGCATGCCATGCCATGCAGATAAGGTCCACCACGATATTTCCTCAACCATTCTCTAGCCTCAGACTGCTTGGACTTGGATCCATGTTGTCTCACCCATGTTTGGAGCATGCAACTCTTATTACAGTGAAGAGATATTATACCCCTTGCCATAAAGGAAAACATAATCATGTCTGTATTTCTTCACCCAATGGTTCTGCCTCTGTTCTAGGTTTTACCATCCACGAAATATATTTGCCCAGCATACTTTTAAAATGTATAATAAACTTTAAGAATGAAT
Source organism: Arvicanthis niloticus (assembly GCF_011762505.2). Taxonomy (NCBI): domain Eukaryota; kingdom Metazoa; phylum Chordata; class Mammalia; order Rodentia; family Muridae; genus Arvicanthis; species Arvicanthis niloticus. Next base: position 63,690,331 of record NC_047672.1, on the reverse strand, counting down.
AAGTGATCAGTAATGGCAATTTTTGTTAAAATGTCTGTATCTAGATTTCTTAATGAGTATCTAGGAATTTTGTCCTTTTTAAAAATGAAACTAAATATAAATGATAAGTGAGGACTGGAATGCTCACAGGGAGAAAAGGAGGAGAAGCAGAAGGAAGAAGAGGAAGAAGAGAGAGGGAGCAATGAGAATTTTTTTTTCAGAAACAACTCTGTGCTGGCTAAATAATGGCTAATGTAAAAATTCAGCATGATCTGACAAAGTGTGAAAATTTTAGAGTATGCAAAACATCTCAGTATGAAATCCTGTTTAATTCTTATAAAATAATTACTGTGTTAGTGAAATGTAATTATTTAAAAACTTTCATAGAGTACCCTATGATGTCAACAAATACATGTTTGAACAAACCATCTTCTAATTATGCTTCAAGGAAGGAGTGAAATAATTAGAGCTAAAAATTGTGGACAATCCCTACAGGGCCCAGCATCTTAATTTCTTATTTCATTAAGAGGCAGCCACTATTTACTAACTATACATTTGCAGGGTTACCATCTTCAGATTGTGAATTGTTTCTGGAGCAGATTTGTCAGTGTGTCAGAGCCCTTTAAGGGAAAAGTAAGAGCCTGGAAGAAAAAGTGATGAGCTGGATGTGATCTCTATTAAATGTGTGGAGGTAGATATAATCTTTATGGAAATATGGAACAGTGAAGAGGCTTCTGTCAGCAGCATGATCCATCAAACTGCCTTCTTGAAGTAGTCTACCCTTATACATGAGCTGATGCATGTCATGAATGTATGCAATTAAGAATGCATATCATACAAATCTAATTTTTATAAATATGTGCATTTATATCCCAGGGAGACAGTAGCCTGATATACTTGCAGGAGGGTGAATAGTATGTAATAGTTTAGCAAATCTTTCCCATGTGATTGATGAGGAAGCTCAGAAAACAGACCAGTTTCTCAGCTTGTAACCATGGCTGGAATTTATCCTACACATTCTTATTTTTCATTTTTAGCTATATACTTTTAACGTTCCTCATTCTTTCAAGTCTCAAAAAGTGTTAATTGTTAAAAATCACACTAGAGCAAATATTATCTTTATGAAAAGACTAAGTAACTAACAACAATAAAATTAGTATTTTTGTGTATGCGTGTGTGTATTTAACACCAGTATCTCTTCAAATACCACTCCTCCACACATTCTGAAACACACATATACTTTTTTAATTCTTTCTAATTGTATATGTTTGATATTTGTCAAAGATGACCAAATATTCTATGTTTTTCTATTCTTTGTTCTGTTCCTTCTTCCTGTCAAACTCACTGCTCCTTTACCCACTTCTCCCCCTCCCCTCATTGTCATTTCCATATTTCTACCTTTGCTAGTTTTGTGCCATTTGGTTTCCATTTACTTTTTTTCTTGCCTATTGGAGAGTGAAACATGACAACTAATTGTTGAACTTTGATCAGTGATTAAAGAGCAGTGGGGACAAATGGGACTTATTTGCCAGTGTGCCTCTCACTTACAGAGGACAGAACCTTTGCAGATCCATTCTTACTCCTGTCCTCTCTACTGTCCTGTGTGCACTTGGAGCATTTCAATTATTTTCAGTATCACGAAAGCTTTAGACTTTCAGTTGTATACGTGAGCTGTGTTATAATACTAGGTGGATGAAAATATCCTGAGAAATACAAATTAGTATGTTATTATACGATAATATTAATATTTATATAATCCAATGTCAAATACACATTTTTTTCCTTAAATTTTTGCCAATTGGCCTATGGTTACTCTTTATTTTTATGCATTTCTTACTACCATATTCTGACTGCCAACTTGTTTTTTCATATAGTTATAGATAGACTGTTACATGTATGGCTGTATGAATTACATGACTAGGAAGATTTAGTAACTTTCATTTCACTGTATTTTTCACCAGCAATATACTAAAATAGTTTTTCACCAGATAAAACTAATATGGACAAGTTTGGGATTTTTAATGGAATAAATTCAAGTATATCTGCACAAAACAAGTCAGTGATTGAAAACAATTTGCTCAAAAAGATATTTGCCTGGGGTAGTTTCTGATTTTCAATTACTCGTTACTGAAAACTTCAGATTCAATTTAGGACTGTATCTGCATGTAACAGCACTTGTAAGCAAGCCTTATGACATGAGTTTGTTCCTAGGACAAATATGGAGAAAGGGGAGAACTGAGTCTCCCATGTTTTCCTGTGGCGCCCACACAGGCCACAAACATCCACTCAAAAAACAAGCAAGCAAAACAAATAATTAATACTTGAATGTAATTTTTAAAACCCAGAGGATATATTATGCATTCATAGTCTGAGGATGTCCACATGTACTTTCCTGGCTGCTCACCTCCTCTGTGTCTGCAGCGGTAACTGCTTTTCATCTTTTAGGGTTTTTTTATTACTATTTTTTAGCCTATGTTGGCTTTTATTACATCATCAGTCTAGAAGATAGGCTTAAACAAAACAGAACTCATCATGAGCTTGATGAATAGTGTTCAAAGCAGAAGAAAATGAAGATTGAAATGGGAAAATAGATAGGTCTGAAATACAAAAATACTTCAAAATTAGTGATACTTATTTCCAAATGCTCATAGATAACATCAATATAAAATGTGAACTAGTGTGGGAGAAAAATTCCAATAAGTTTCAAAGGACATCCAAAGAAATAATAGTATTTTTTTATTAAACAAAGAATCTATTAATTTGAAAAATAACAATATTTTAAAATCACATTAATTGAGTAAAAAAGAATTGAAGCTATAATTCTTGCAAATCTCAGAGTTTTCTGTATTAAAATTATAATATAGATAATTATTGATCAGTTAGAAAACATGAACCTTACATTGCTAATAATTAACAACAAAGAAGTTCTCATGTAAGAATATTAAAGACATAAAAAAATCAAGCTGACAGAATAAAAAAATAAAATGCAACAATAGTGAAATAAAAATATAAAGGTGAAACTGAAATAAAGTTTAGATTTGTTTTCTGCAGAAGTAAGAATATTGGTTATGAGGTTAGATATATAAAAGGTATTGTACAAAATGCTCTAAGTATCGTACATGCCAGAGCTGCAATCCTGATGTCTTCTTTTTGCACACAGTTAATTTTATTCTTTGCCTTTCAAGATAAAATCTGATATTTAATACCTATCTTCTAACTTAAAAAATCTTAATGTTATAACTTTTTATATTTTAGTGAAGCCCATTAAAATTAAAAACCTAGAAATAGGTGAATTTTCTAGAGACTAATCTATGGGAGGCTATGGATTTTGCTTTGTTCCAGTAGAAGTGTGAGACACATAAGTATATCTAACATCATTTTTGAGTAACTGAACTTGGAATTTTATATTGTTCTCCATTCATTCCTTACTGCAGGAAATGTAATACTCAATCCAGCCTGAGTTTATTCTGATCTATCAATCAATGTAACTTATTTCTTTCCTTTCATGATTCTCCTACTACCAAACACTTATAGAAAAAATAAAGATACCCATTATCACTCAGACAAGATACTCAATTTCATTGTATGCTGGACATTGGCACTATATAAACTTTGAAACTTCACCAACTCATTGGTCTCTTTTAGATTATTGAACTCCTTTTTATAGAGAAAACATAAACTGACCATTTACCCCAAAGTGCATTGAGAATTCAAGGATTCATCAACATATGAACTTTTGTTCATATCTCAAGGAATCCCCACAAGATGGGCCACTAACTGCAGTCAGCCTGGCCTTTTTACTTCAGTTTTGAGACAAGATATCTAATTCCTTGGTTGTGTTTTCTCAGCTCTGACAGATCAAAATCATTGTCCATACACCAAGAGGCTTTGTAATGTTTTGGTAATGTAGAAAATTTGTAGAGGACGCTACAACTATGCTAAATATTTCTCTATTAGCTATCAAGAAACCCAGTATGTCTGCTGCTGTTTTCTGTTCTGAAAGTTTTCACTATGCCTCTACAAATGCCTAGTTGCAGGAGAATTTTCATGTGAATTTTTATTTAAAATCAAAGGTCTCAAATGAATCTGTAATCAAATATAAGTTGTATAGTAGCAAAAGGTACACTGTAATCTCAGGAAAATTGCTTGCATTTTTTCCTCACACAAAAAATTTTTTAAATAAATATAACACAATATAACATATATATATATATATAATATAACATTTTAAATAAATATGCACAAAACGACAACAGTGATGAAAGTGGGGAGACCAATTTAACACCAATTGGATTACTATAATCAGTAATGGAAATTTAACATCTGGTTCTTTATGTAATTGAATCACAGAAACTTAATATGGCTTATATATACCTGGAAGAAACCCTACATTACTTTAGGATTATCACCAAATAAAGACTGTGCAGGTATCAAATGAGATAACGTGGAACCATTCAGCCATTATCGTGTTACAAATGAGGAGTTAAGTACAGGGTGCATATGTACTTCTAATGCAGAAATAGAAGGCTGATTCAGAGCCAACATTGGGAACAGCACAAAAAAGGAGACAGAGTTACTTACTGAAGTAAAAGTCACAAAATGAGGTAAGACATGCTATAACTGGTTTTGATGAAAAAAAATCTTGCTTGCAGAAATATCATCATGTAAATACAAAAACAAAGATTGAGAAAACTTTCAAGAATACAAAGGAGAATCACCAAGTGTTTGGGGAGTTGACAAAAGTACATGGTGGCCCTGTCTTCTTTTGTTTCCAAAACAACTTTTCCCAAGGTGACAGCACGTGCAGAAAAGCACTATTACTGTCCAATGAACAGAGGAAAGGAAGCTTCTGTATTTTCTGTTATTCCATTTTCCTGGCCAGTCTTCACTCTGCCAGACAGAGCAGGTAGATGAGGTGAATGTGAAGTCTGCTGAATGTTACTTGCTTGTTGTTTTGTTCTGTCAAGCATCAAGGGCTGATCAGCACTGGGGCGCATGGTCTTCCCAGTTATGAGTTTGCTGTAATCAATGCTCATTCACTTAGCTGGGTCCTCATAGTTACCAAACTGGTGGAAATTTCCATAAAGTTAGAAAGCCTGAGTAAATGGCTTTTATATGACTACTGTCTAATCTTCAAGCTGCAGATGCCGGAAACCTCTTCTAAGGCTCATGTAAAGTACAGACCCACATTTCATGTTGAGACTTTACTGAAAAAATACATTCTTTTTTTTTTTTTTTTATGTTGTTGAACTTAATGGAGGATCAGATCAAAAGTACTTCAGGAAATATGAACTCCACAAAATTCTCCCAGAAGACTCCTGTTTGCTTGGGATCACCACATCAAACAGAAATTCAGTTCAGTGGCAACAGTGAAAAACACTCCTTAAAGAAGACTAAATAAGAATGGAAAAAAATAATGTTTCATGGCTGAATGACTACCCTGCACTATGTGATTAAATGATTGTGTTAACAACAAAAAAAAAAAAAAAAAAGAAAGAAAAAGAAAGAAAGAAAAATCTTAAAACCTGTTTCCTAGTTTTCCCGTCAAATGTTGCATTGGGCATTATGCCAATGAAATTAAATCCATTTACAGTTAAACCTCAAAAGACTTGGTTTTTGAAGGAGCCCCTGATAACAAGGCACCCTTATTCTATAAGCTTTTCATAATCTTTAAATTACAAGAATTCAATTCATCAAACTCATTGAGACACAAGTTTGAAGATCAAGTTACCATACTCAAGGCAGGCTTAACAATATGTAAAGTGTGGTAATTTGCATAATCTTCTGACAGAATGCCAGTAAACTTGAAAATAAACTATAGTATCAAAATGTATAAGTAGTTCTAAGGCAAAAGTGACAATATAGTCAAGTATGTTTTTAAACTTTAAGGTAGTTTTTAACAATTCTTTCCCACTTCAAAAATGTATGAGGAATTCCTGACTCTCCTGAAGAGTAGTTCCAACTTGTGCTTGAAGCATCTGTAACATTGAGGCAAATCACTGATTCATATGAACACAATATTTTCAGTGTTTCAATGTTTAGTCATCGCAATTTAGTGACTTTATGAAAGCAAAATGTAAAAAAGGACAATAGTAATTCCAAATAGGAAGAAATCTCATTGCATTGAAGGCCTCTCTTCTCCCTAAATTACAGCAGTAATAGTCTAAATTTAAGTTTATTGATGTTTAAGAAGGGGTTGATGTAATTGTTTTACTTTAATTATTTCTTATTTATTTATTTATTTATTTATTTCAAATTTGTAAGACAGTTTTTCTGTATATCCCTAGCTGTCATGAAAGTAAACCCATTTATTGTTGGAACTAAAAGTCTTATTAAAGCTGTAACTGACATTGATGAACTTAAAATAGCCATTTATTTTCTTTTGCTTTACCTCATCAATACTTAAGGAAATGTTTTCATATGTCAGATACTGTTTTTGTTTTCATTTCTTCAAGTTTTGTGTGCTTTATTGACATTAAGAGATTTCTGTTCTTCTCTCTGAAGTTGGCTTTATAGTGAATACCTTGTTCCACTTCTACCTCTTAACTGTCAATAACATACCAGCTGACAGTCAAGGAATCTGTCACCCTGCACACTGACTTCTCCTGCCAGGAAGTATATACTACTGTTTTCATGTGTGCACTTTTGCATGCATGTATTGAGCCAACTCAATTCATGTCACTGCTTTTACTTGAAACATTTCTCTGACTTTGTATGTTATTATGCACCATGGTCTGCCAGGTTTTCAAGGAGCCACCGGCCTTGTGGTCTTCCTTGTTTTCTACTGGACATATACATATCCAGGTCAACTACTGGTTGCTCAATAGGTTTTTATAACCATATGCTGGAAATGTGTACTTGTTCTTGTTTTGTGTTCTGCAGTATGAGACTTTAATTTGGTTGGTTCTGTTTTGAGTTTGTCTACCATTTTGTGCTGCACCATTGCTGCAATTGTAAGGCATTTATTTCATTAGCTAGTAGATTTCATGGTTTCTGGAGAAGCAAGCTGACTCTGTGTTGTCCTTATTTCTCCAAAGAAAATGCTTCCCATAGCACCCATTTTACAGTCTTAGAATTTTATTTTAAAGCCCTTTATTATTTAACTTGGCATACTCCTTTGTTTGTTTGATGTGGTATGTGTTTGAAGTAAATTTTTCTTCCTGGGCCTCTGAATTCACATTTTATATCAACTTTGGAGCATCTAAGACCATTATTTTAAAAAGCATCCTTCATTCTTCCTTAGAGAATCTAACTTTACATGTATTAGGCTTGAGTAAGTTGTGTCCCCACATTTGTAATATTGCATTAATATGTTTTTAATTGTTTTATCCTTTGATTTAAAATGAAGAACATTGAGCAGGAGGGAGCTTGGGATATTTAATTGTTTATAATGCTGTCTTCTCTTGTAGAAGGCTCAAGTTCAGTTCCCAATCAATGGTCTCAAATAATGCATGTAAAAGTAAATAAATAAATAAAAATTTAAACAAATCTTTAAAATAGGTAATATTCTTAATGATATTTTTGTTACTAAGTTCTGCAATGTCTCATCTGCTGGGAATTGCACCTAACATACCTTTTGTATTAGACAATGGTAATTTTCAACTCACGATATGGATGGATATTTTTATGTCTTCATTGTCTTAATCGTCTATCTACTTTTCTGTTCACATTCAAATGCAACTTTGTACTATTCCTATTATGTGGAAATTTTTGTAGCTCATGCTTCCCTATGTATTTTTCCAGTTTTCTATTCCGAGTATATGAGTCAAGAGGTTAAAAACTTTCCCAGATACTCAGTCTCCAACTTTTTGTTTACATAGTTGATTTACATTGGCATGTGTTTCTAAGGATATATAACTTCCTTTTTTATTTTCGTGAGAAATTTATACCATAATTTCACATTAACGGTAATTGACTACATCACAAACAACTTCTATCTTTATATTAAACATGTCTACTCATACACTCTTATTCAATTTCTTTGTTTACATATGCCACAAACATAGAGGGGAAAAAAGACAGACAGACAGAAAGAAATATACATACAATATTTTTACTTTCCTTCTTAGTGAAATACATGTAAAATCTTAACAAGAAGGTAAATACAAATATTGTGTTCAAGTTTATTTTGAGTATTCTTGCTATGTGTCATTTGAAAACTGATAGTGATCATCTATTTTACTTACTCTTGTACATATGAAATATATACATAATGTTTTTACTAACTCTTGGAAAATTTTGCACATGCATCCAATATATTTTCATCTTACCTCCCCACATACATATGTCTCCTAGATCTAATGTCTGTCTGCCCCTTGCCCACTTCCTAACTCCTTATTTTTTTCTCTCAAAAACCAAATCTACTTTGTGAGATCATCCAGTAAAAAATGGCCTATCTCTCAGGGGCTTCACTCTTGAAGAAAAATACTTATTCATCTTCTGTTAGCTATCAGCTGCAAATAAATCTTTAGGTTGGTTTGAGAGATCATGGTATCTTTCTACACCACACTGAAGGATGATTGATGATCTTTCATAGTTAACCACAGGGGCTGTGGTTACACAAACCAGTGGTCTTGGCATGTTCAGAAGATATTGTTTGGCCCATGTCTTCCCCAATTTCAATATTTTAAAATATTACTGATACCTTCCAAGATGATCTGCAGGCCCAGTTGGGAGAAGATATGCTATAGATGCCTATCTGTGGCTAAGCACACCACTGGCAATTATTCTCTGCATTCTGACATATTTGAGTTTCTGTACTTACCACCCCCACTGCACAAATTAATTTTACTTATAAGGTCCAAGTGGTGCACCAATCTATGTGTGGAGAGATATTGATTTAGAAAGAATTATGATACTGTGTCCATTTAGCAAAACAGTAGTAATAGATTCATCCCTGAGTCCCAAGGACTCTCCAGCCATGGATTTTTGAACAAAGATACAGTACCACGCATGTGTTTACTCCTACTTGATCATCACCAACTTGATTTCTCTGTGTCCCGTGACCAAAGCCTATGCTATCTTCAACAATAGGACAGTCATATTCTAATGGACAACAGCAAATTACTTGGTGGACATGTAGTATACCTTTGAACAACTACTCATGAGGAGTTACTAGCACTGGCTTCTCTATTTGCTGACCTATGCCTTCTGAGAGAACCATTATCTATGGTGTAAACTAACTTCAATTAGATTGTTTTATATGACCAAAATATATATTTACTAAGCTTATAAAATAGTAGGTTATAAAAGTAACTTTTATTTACCAAATGTAATTTTCATTTCAGAGGCTTACTGCTGAATTAGCTCACTGTTTCTAGGTCATTCTTAACTCTAACTGGCTGGTTCACCTCAGCTTTTCAAAACTTCTTTCCAACAAGACTGATTCATACTGGCTTCACTTGGGTTCTGACTGAGTTGTTCTTGCTTAGCCTCAAACTACCTCTGGCAATATTTTTTTTTAAAATCTTCCAGGTCCTTCTCATTCTCTGGTTTGTTCTGTCATCATCTACAATCAATCTCTGTAAAATTGTCCAAGATAAACTGCCTTCTCTCTCTCTCTCTCCCTCTCTCTCTCTCTCTCTCTCTCTCTCTCTCTCTCTCTCTCTCTCTCTCACACACACACACACACACACACACACACACATGCACAGAGTGAGAGAGTCCACTAAAACATTTTCTAATGAAACCTTTTTCCAAAATAATACTTTTATTGCTTATTTGAGAATGTTCACAGAATGCATGATGCCTTCTTAAATTTGAAGATAATATTTATGCAGAATGTCAGTATGACAAATAAAATCCTTCTTAAAAAATGTTCCAGATATTGGAACGTATATCATATATCATTGGAACACACATATCAACAGAGTACAAGCCTGGCTATGGAGAAATGCAGAGTTATATCCTTTCAACTTCAAGAGTCATGGAGGCCAGAAGTCTGAGGTCAATATGTCAGATGAGTTGATTCCTTTTGGTAGCTATGAGGGATAATATGCCCCATGCTGGTCTCCCAGATCCTGGTGACAGCTGGTTATTTTACTTTCCTTGGCTTGTAGATGTCTCTGTTCCATGTATGGAGGCTTTATTGTGGTGTCTCATTACCTATAAACAATGATGTTAATTCTGGGTAGCGTAAATCCCTATTAGAATCTGGAGTCTAGATGCCTCCTATATCTTGTACATCTTTCTTTCATTCTTTCTTTTCTTCTTTCTTTCTTTCTTTCTTTCTTTCTTTCTTTCTTTCTTTCTTTTCTTCCTTTATTTCACTCATATCTATCCATCTATCATCTATCACCAACCTATACATCATCTTCCTTTTATTTAATTTCCTCCATCTATTTCTCTACTACTACATTGTAGTGACACTGAGACTAGAGGAAGCATATTTCTACTAGTAAAGAAATGTTAGATGGGATTCAAATTTATAAACAATTTTGAAAAACAGTCCCATTAATTTTCCTTACTTGTACTAGAATATGAAGTATAAATAACTTATTGTGTTTCATTCACCAAACATAGTGTTTCTTTATTTAACAATTAGAAAAATGGAAATAGTAAGTGAGGGCTTTGAATGGGTAGTTTATGACTAAATAATCTGTATTAGTGGAAAGAACTTTTGTGATTTAAGATCACAGCTTCAAAATCTTGTTAAAATTATCACCCTCAACAACTTGGGAAGAATAGAGACACATTTAACCAGTATCTGTTTTCACGGGCTGATGCATACTTCGTTGACAATATGTTACAAGGGCAATGAGATTAGAACATAATTGAAAAGTTAAAAGCATATCTACCAAGGGATAGAGAACATTCATAAAGTTTAATTTTCTGTTTTTAATAGGTTATTTTATCTATTTACATTTCAAATATTATACTCCTTCCCAGTTTCCCCTCTGCAAATCCCCTATCCCATTCCCCCTTACCCCTGCTTTTATGATGAAGCTCTCCTACCCACATACCACTCCCTCCTCACTACCATAGCATTCCCCTACATTGGGATATAGAATCTCCACAGGACCCAGGGACTCTCCTCCTATTGATGCCAGATAAGGAAATCCTCTGCTACATAAGCAGCTGGATCCATGGGTCTCTCCATGTGCACTCTATGGTTAGTAGTTTAGTCGCTGGGATCTCTGGGGGGTCTGGTTGGTTGATCTTGTTCTTCATCCTATGGGGTTGCAAACCCCTCAGCTTCTTCAGTTCTTCCTCTAACTCTTCCATTGGGGTCCTCATGTTCAGTCTGATGGCTGGCTGTGAGCATCCGCATCTGTATTGGTCAGGCTCTGAGAGAGCCTCTCAGGGCACACCCATACCAAGGTCCTGTCAGCAAGCGCTTCTTGGCATCAGCAATAGTGTCTGGGTTTGGTGACTGTAAATGGGATAAATCCCTAGTTGGGGCAGTCTCTGGATGGCCTTTTATTCAGTCTCTGCTCCACTCTTTGTCTCTGCATTTCGGTAGACAAAAACAATTCTGTGTTAATATTTTTGAGATGGGTGGGTGACCCCATTCCTCAGACGGGGGTAGTACCTAACCTCTAGATATGGTCTGTAGAGGTTCTCTCTCCCATTTGTTGGGAGCCTAATGTCATCTAGTGTGACCTAATGTCATCCTTATTAGGTCCTGGGAGCCTTTTGCTTTTCTGGCATCTGGGACTTTCTAGTGGCTGTTCCCAGTTCCCTATCCCCCACTGCTACATACCTCTACTCAATTTCCTGACCTTCTGTACTACTCTCCTGTCTCCTCCCACACCTATTTCTGTCCCCCTTTTCCCTCCCCCTACATCTCCCTCCTAGGTCCTTTCCTTTCTCTACTTTCTGTGATCATTTTGCTCCCCTTTCTAAGTAGGACCGAAGCATCCACACTTTAGTCTTCCTTCTTCATGAACTTCAGTTCAAGCACCTCCACATAAAACCAGATCTATTGAATCTAACAGAAGTCAAAGTGGAAAAGAACCTGGAACACATAGACATGGGGGAAATTTTCCTGAACAGAACTCTACTGGCTCAGGGTCTTAGGTCAACTATAGACAAACGGGATATCATAAAAATGAAAAGCTTCTGTAAGGCAAAGGAGACTGTCAATGGGACAAAATGGCAACCTACAGATTGAGTTTAAAGCTTTACCAACCCTACATCCTATAGAGAGCTAATATCGAATATATACAAAGAATTCAATCTTTAAAAAATGGAGCACAGAGCTAAACGAAGAATTCTCAACTTAGGAATCTTGAATGACCAAAAAGAACCTAAAGAAATGTTCAACATCCTTTCAGTGGGAGTATTTCTTGTTTATTTACATTTCAAATGTTATCCCCTTTCCTGGTTTTCCCTCTGCAAACTCCCATCCCAACCCCCCTCCCCCTGCTTCTACTAAGGTGGTCCACCACCCACCAACTCCCATCACTGCCCTGGCATTCCCCTATACTGGGACACGAAGCCTTCACAGGACCAAAGTTCTCTTTTCTTAGTCATCAGGGAAATGCAAACCAAATCAACCCTGAGATTCCACCTCACACCAGTCAGAATGGCTAAGATTAAAATCTTAGGTGACAGCAGATGCTGGAGAGGATGTGGAGAAAGAGGAGCACTCCTCCATTGTTGGTGGGATTGCAAGCTGGTACAACCACTCTGTAAATCAGTCTGGCGGTTCCTCAGAAAGTTGGAAATAGTATTACCTGAAGACCCAGCTATACCACTTCTTGGCATACATCCAAAAGATGCTCCAGCATATAAGGACACATGATCCATTATGTTCATAGCAGCTTGATTTACAATAGCCAGAAGCTGGAAACAATCCAGATGTCCCTCAACAGAAATAAATAAAGAAAGAAAGAAAATGTGGTACATTTACACAATAAAGTACTACTATTAAAAAGAATGACTTCATGAGTTTCACAGGCAAATGGATGGAGGTAGAAAATATCATAGTGAGTGAGGTAACACATGGTATGTACTGACTGATAAGTACATATTAGAACAAAAGCTTGGAGTACCCAGGATACAACTCACAGACTAGATGAAACTGAATTTTTAAGCAGGTCTAAAGACCAACTTATTTTCCTTCACCAAAAATAATAGATGAAACAAAATATTTTAAAAAGAAATTCAATGAAGTTATTCAATTAAAATGTGTGCCTTGGCTTTATAGCGAAAATCAGTTTCAGGGTGTTCACCTTCTCATTTCTCCACACAGAACCTAGGATCTCAGGATTAGTTGAGGAAAGGGTACTTAACCATAACACAAGAAAATACCTTAAACATTAAATCTATCTCAAACATGAGCTCTGAGTGTGGATGTTGGCACTTGAAACTGGCAGGAAACAAACACATAAAAAGCACAGAGGCACTGTGAGGGAATCACAATGCCAAGAAGCATTGACTTCGGACTATAAAACCTGGTGTGACTGTTGAGAGACTTTAAAATAGCAATCACACGAAATCCTGCAGTGCCTGTGAAGGAATATGAGCCTCAGTGATCTGCAGAGCTGCGGGAACACTTTGGGAACACTTAGAACAAAAATTTGCTACAGGCTAGGGAGAATTTTCCTACTTACTGTGAAGTGTGGTGGAATCCGATGTCCATTAAACTCATCTGACACTGCAGATCAAGAGTCATGTTGTACATAGTTTTTTTCAGAGCTCCAATGCCACAAAAATGAACAAATGTTTCCTTTGGTATCCTAAGAACTTAAATAATATGCACATAAATGAAATTACCAACCACTTGTCTTTAATTACCTGAATAATTATCCCTTTATTTTTTTTTTTCATTTGAAAATTACATCAAATAAAAGAAGCTTACTGGAATTTGCCTAACCAAGTTTTTATAGTAAATATAATACAAACAATGGGAAAATGACACATTTTTGTAAGAATTGATTTCACATTTTAATATCTCCCTTTTTATGTTTTGTTTAAATAATATGAAGTCAAGACATGTATAGTTTGTATGAGTTGATATAGATTTATTGGCACAGCATATCCTAATTTCAGTAAAGTAGAAAAATGTATATCCTTTGTTTTATTACACAGCTGAATTTTTGAGGGCTAGCTGAATACTTCCTGGTTCCCTTTAATTTCACGTATTTCTGTGCCTGCAGTGAACTTTCAGAGTTCTTTTGAAATAATAAAACATAGATATCAGCTTGATATAGAATGGAATCATGATTTACATTTTATTTACTTATTGGTTTTCTATTTATACATGGAAAAAAAACCACATAGAAAGGGAATGGACCTCAGAAGAATGACATGTTCTTATAATCTCAGCATTCAGGATGCTGAAGACAGCCTAGATTAGAAGTTATCTCAAAACAAAAGAAAATTTTCACAATGAAAGGAACAAAAATGAGTGAAGAATAAAAGAAAGAACAAAGAAAACGAGACTCTAAGCATATATAAAGGATAACTAAAATATATGTATGTATAAGCAGTTTAAAATATGCAATACTTGAAAATTAATATTATTTTATGGACTGAATTTCACTATGAAGTCAAGATTGGCCTCAAACTTTTTTCAATTGCCCATTTGCCAAATATAGGGATTAAAAGTATATGACACTACATAAATAGTTATGGAATTAAGTATTCACAAAAAATACATGAAACTGGAAAAGTCTGTGATTTGCGCTAGGAAAGCTGTGTTTCTAGAAATATAGTCTATTAAAACATGTGACTGAACTTCATTGTGTATCTTGTTAAAATAATTTCAAGCAGTTTCTAAAAGCAGCATTCTGTAATATGTTAATATACATTGTAGACTACACAAAGAGTGCATTAGGAAACCAGAAAGTAATTATTCAGTTTTCATTCCTTTGTCTAGAAAACTCTTGTTAAAGAAGTAATTTTTTTTAATTTGCTCTTTTATTTAAGGAACATAGGAAAATTACTGACTCTACAAAGAGGTACCAATTATGGAAATATCCAAGGGACCTCCACCGGTGTAAACTAGTATTAGTAGTAGAGACCAGTTCATATTTCTACTTAAGGCTTGTATTTACTATAGGGAACTTATTTTCATTTTCTTTTCCTGGCCACAATATTCTTATGTGCATTTTAGTTATGTAGTCTTACAGTAAAATAAGGGGTTTGAAAACAATAGATCATGTTTTAGACTTTTGCAGAGCAAAGAGTTGTGATAGTACCTTGGAGACACACAGCATATATGGTACGAATACTTATGTTTGAATATAAATTTTACTGTACACACCCAGATGTTGACCACAATGTTTGTTTCTTTAAACAGCCAAAGTCGCTGAAAATCAAAAGGCTGAGTCATAATGTAAAGTCAAATAAACTGAAAATATTTCAGAAATGGTTTATTCGAAGTAATATTTTTCTGAGGCTCTGATTCCTGTGATATCTACTTGGTAATTTAATCTCTATACTTTTATAATAAGAAAATGGTAAGATATTTTTCATTAAGATATCTAAATTAAATAATTTATTAAAATCTTAGATTGATTAACAAAATATGAGAAAATTTCAGTCTCCAGATACTGTATGTAGGGGACAAGTACTTAAGGTTGACTCAGTAGTGGTTTTAATATTATTATGATACACATTTTTTTAAACAGAGTCAGGCTGTCCGGTAGTTATTGTCAATCCCCCCTGGATTCTTGTACTGTAATTAGCTACTTTGGAGGGCAGGGGAAAGAAGTCACAGTGTAAAACTTTTCTAATTTGTGAATGTTTACACTAGTTAGGGTAATTTATCAATTTATCATAAAGACCATAGTAATTCATCAGAGATTACGTTATGTTGACTTTATATCAAAGTTTATATATAATAATCCTTAACTTTAGAAGGTAAATTTAATTTAATGATTGTCATAAACTATGCTAGTATGAAACTTATATAAAAATCAAGTGTCATTTGAGTCAGAAACTAATAGTCATAAAAAAATTCACAAATTCTAGCCCTGTGTTAAAAAAAAATCAAAGCACATTTATTCACTGAGTGATTTTTGTTTTTGATTTTAGTTTTGTGGATAAACTCAGATTTCTGTAAATTGAGAATGTGCTCAATTCTTAAAGTATTCTGCTACCATCTAGTGTTTGACCAGAGAAACTTCACTGTTCATAGATTTTCCAACTTTTAAATGAGTAGCTAAAATATATAACTAGAAGAGTAAAGTTTTGATGGTATGGTATATACAAATCTCTTCAAATATTATTGCATGAAAATATTACTGATAACACTCTAAAACACAGAGATTCTAAATATATAATAGAAATGGCTATTGTTAAAATGAGACACTATATTTAATATTAAATATAAATATTTATTTAGACATTTTCTTTCTATTCCACAAAAGATAAATTATCTGTCTTTAAAAAATACATCATGAGCTGTTTAGTAGCACTAAGATCAGCTTAGAAGAATGAAATTCATGCCAATTACCCTTGGTAGAAAAAGGCACAAACTATACAGACGATCCTATTTTAGTCATTTTCTGTATCAGCATAGCTTCTAACTGTATCCTAAATTCCTGTCTTTAGAGCCACAGATTAGAGTAGTGCTCACTCTTCATCAAAGTAGTTTCTTTTTGCAGTAAAAGGAGGTTAATAGAGAGATTCTCATGGTGATAATTCATAGAATTAGTGATTGTGTAAAATTCTGTACAATTTTCTTTATTTTTAAAAATATTCTAATTTAATTTAATTTTTCTACTTATTCACTTTACATCCTGCTCACTGCCTGCCTCCCTGTTACTCCCCCCTCCACAATCCTTCCCATACCCTCTCATACTCTTCTCCTCTGAGCTGGCAGGCCCCATGGCTATTCCCTACCCTATCCCACCCCACTCCTCCCCAGATTCTGGGACCCTAGCACTTCAAGTCTCTCCTAGACTAGGTGCTTCCTCTACCATTGAGGGCAGACATGGCAGCCCAGCTAGAGGAACATACTCTACTTACAGGAGACAGCTCTTGTGATAGCCCCCATTTCAGCTTTTCTGGACCCAAAGGCAGACCAAGTTGCACACCTACTAGTTATGTGTGGGGAATTCTACGTCTAGCTAGAGTATGTTCTTGAGTTGGTGGCTCATTTTGAGTGCCCTAAGGGTCAGGTTAGTTGAATCTGTGGGTCTTCTTATGGAGTTTGTTCCCCTTGGGGGCCGCAATCCTACCTCCTAATCTTCCATAAGAATCCCCAAGCTCCATCCACTCTTTGGCTGTGGGTATCTGTAGCTGTCTCAGTCAACTGTTGAGTGGAGCCTCTCAGAGGACAATGTTGACCTGGCAGCAAGCATAACAGTATCAATCAAACTGGGATGGGTTTCAAATTGGGCTGGTTGTTGGTTGTTGCTTGGCCATTCCCTTAGTTTCTGCTCCATCCCCTATGCCTGCATTTCTTGTACACAGGATAAATATTGGGTTGAAAGTTTTGCCAGTTGGGTGGTATCTTTATTACTGCACTGGGGTTCCTGCTCAGCTACAAAAGGTGGCCTCTTCTGGTTCCATATTCCCAATGTAGCGAGTCACAGTTAAGGTCACCCCCATTGATTCTTGGGCTCCTACCTTATCCGAGGTCTCTGTGTCATCCAAGAGATGTGCCCACCTCTTTGCTCCTGTCAGTAGCAATTTCCATTCATTTGCTTGGCCATCTGTCCATCTCTCTTGTCTTTCCCCACGACCTGATCCTGATCCCCTCATTCACCTCCATATCTACGATGCCTTCCAGTTCCTCCTTACATCAACCTTTTATAACTATTGTGTTCCTTTTTCTAAGTAAGATTTAAGCTTCCTCATTTGGGCCTTCCTTCTTGATTAGATTCTTTGTGTCTGTGGAGTGTAATATAGCACCTACATTTTGTGGCTAATATACACTTATAAGTGAGTATATACTATTCATATTATTTGGGGCCTGCATTACCTAACTCAGGATGATATTCTCATATTCCATGCATTTGCCTGCAAAATTCATGATGTTTTTGTTTTCAATAGCTCAATAGTATTCCATTGTGTAGGTGTACCACATTTTCTTTATCCATTCTTCACTTGAGGGATGTCCAAGTTGTTTCCAGTTTCTGACTATTATGAATAAAGCTGCTATAAACATAGTTGAGCAAGTATTTTTATGGGATGGGGGAACATCTTTTGGGTATATGCCCAGGAGTTGTATAGCTGGGTCTTGAGGTAGAAATACTCCCAGTTTTCTGAGAAACCACCAAATTGATTTTCAAAGTGGTTGTACAAGTGAGCACTCCCACCAGCAATGAAGTGTTCTCCTTGCTCCACATCCTCACCAGTATAGTGTGTGCTGTCTGTTTTTAATCTTAGCCATTCTGATGGGTGTAACATGGAACCTTAGAGATGGTTTGATTTGTATTTTTCCGATTGCAAAGGACTTTGAACATTTCTTTAAGCATTTTTTTTTTTTTTTGCATTCGAAAATCCTCTCTTGAGAATTGTTTAGTTTTTGTACCCTTTTTTATTGAGATATTTGGGCTGTTAGTGCTTAATTTGTTCGGTTCTGTATAAATTTTAGATATTAGTTCCCTGTCAGATGGAAGGTTGGTAAAGATACTTTCCCAATTTGTAGATTGCCAATGTGTCCTATTAACAGTGTTCTTTGCCTTAGAGAAGCTTTTCAGTTTCATGTGGTCTCACTTATCAATTGTTGGTCTTAGAGCATGAGCCATTTGTGTTCTATTCAGGAAATTGTCTCCTGTACCAATGCGGTAAAGAATACTTCCTGTTCTGAGCCCCTTCCGTATCCCCTTCGCCCGCAAAAGAGACACGTGAAGCAGTGTTTGGGTGGTTATTACAGCGAGGCTTTATTCTTGTATCAGCAGAAGCAGAAAGACCCCAAGCCCGGAAAAGGCATTGCTATATGTACCCTAGAGTGGTGTGTTCACATCTGATTGGCTGTTCACTCATTACCCATAATACACCCCGGGATGGGCAGTGACTTTGGCGAGCTTTTTGCCTTTTGCACCTGCATAGTTAGTTGTTTACTTGTGGGAGGACAGGATGCCCGCGCCATCTTGTAATGGCGAATGCTGTCATGCTCATGCGGCTCCTAACATCTCCCCCTATCAATTTTATTAAGATGGAACAGCCTTTTGCCTATCAAGCACAGCACCAACTCAGTGAGGGAAAGCAGAGGCCTGATCCCCTGTGCAAAATGAGATATTGTAATGGGTTTCTTCTCTTGTCGTCATGCAATGAGTAATACTTCCCATACCCATCTCGATGCCTTTTGATGGGGAAAGGGAGCCTCTGCCCTGGGGCACCACCAGGGGAGGAGGTTTCTTGGCATCAAACCTTTGTGCAATCAGGCATACTTTCGGGAAATCTATCCACACTCGTGGAACATCCCCTGTTGAGTACCCACTCACAACACCTCTAAATATTCAGGTACCACAGTTATTCAGGCAAGGGCTGGCTAGACTTAGACCTCTCATCGACCCAGTGCAATGGGCTGAACCCTTGGGGTGCATCGACTGAGGGTCTCAGTCATCAGCTACTTTCTTAGACTAGATAGCCAAATTTCAGGGGAAGATGCTTGCTCAAGGCTACAAGTGCTTGGGCAATAGTGACCTTGTCACGTTTTTGTTGGGCTGTGAGCTTGCAGACCAATCATAACATGAACACTAATCCACAACATAGGGCTGCACCAAACAGGCCTATCCCCACCCTTAAGAAAGAAAGAAAAGGCAGAGGTAAGCCAAGAAGTAAAATCGCCAGGGGTAACGGGGTCCACTCATGTTCCATTAAGGCTCGAAATCCGGATCTGCAATTGCTGCTGCATCTGGTCCAGCTCCCTAGTCCACTTCCCTTGTAAATAAGCAGAAAGATTATGGCTTTGAATAAATGTATCATTCATAAATCTCAGAGGTGTAATACATAGATGTGGGGTTGCTGACACACAGCTCATTTGAACCACATCTGTGAGTTGTTCTACATGGGCTTGGAGCAAATCAACTCTCTGATTGACCAACAGAATGTCTGATGCCAGGTGTGCATCCACTTTCTGTGGAGTGGTCAAAGCCTCAGAAGTCCTTTCTGAAATTTGATTAACAACAGTAGTTGCTGTAACTTGATTAGCCAAGGCTGTGCTGGCTGTCACAGCTGCAGCTGCAGAGATGGTAATAGCAGTGATAATGGCTGCAGTTATATCAAAACCTCTCTTCTGTCGAAATAGAGTCAAGGTCCCAGACGTCTGAATGGGGATAGGGATCCATAGTGGTATACTGGCTATTAGGGCCTGCTTATAGACAAGAGCAGACCAGCACTGGGACATAAAGCAAGTTACATTGGTACAAGTTAGCAGAAGCGGCGCCTTTTAAGAAGGCAAGGGCATAGGTTTTGGAAAAGCAGATAGGATAGCCATCTAAATTCACTATATATACTAGGAACCTGATTTAGGAGAGTCCAAATGAGAACTGAGAGTGTCTGCAGATGAATCCTTCGGGGGGTCATTTTCAGGAACCTCGAGTAGCCGCGTCAGTCGCTCTGGCAGCCAAAATGGGTTGTCTTCTTCCTGTGGAAAAACACAAACCGCTCCCCAGGATCTTATTAAAATAGGATCCGGGCCTTTCCATTGACCAGTCAAAACATCTTTCCATTTTATCATTTCTTTTGGCCTAGTTGGTTCTAGGCAATGGCGATCAGGCGCAGTGTTGCCCTGACTGTCCAAATTCAAAAAGTTGAGGGTAAAAAGTGCCAGAGAAACAGTAGCTCCTGGCACCGTGGGCAGAGCTTCCTCAACTTCTCCTTTTTGTTTTATCAAATAAGTTTTAAGGGTATGATGAGCACTCTCAATGATGCCCTGTCCCTGATGGTTGTAAGGAAGACCCGTCAGGTGTGTCACCTCCATATGGCGACAAAATCGTTGAAATTTTTGAGAAGTGTAGGCTGGTCCATTGTCAGTTTTAAGGATTTTAGGCTTTCCCCAGGCACTCCAAGCCTCAAGACAATGTTGAATAACATGGGCCACCTGTTCTCTGTTCAATGGAGAGGCGAGCATAACTCCAGAACAGGTATCAATGGAGACATGCAAATATTGTAATTTGCCAAAGGATAGGATGTGAGTAACATCCATTTGCCAGATCTGTAATGGCCTAATTCCCCGAGGGTTAATTCCGGTATGGGGAACAGGTAGGAATTGACAGCAGTTTTGGCATTGAGTCACGATATCTCTGGCCTCCTTTCTAGAGATGTTAAAGTGACATCATAGTATCTCAGCTGTCACATGAAACCTTTTATGAAAGGCTTTAGCCAAATCTAATTTTGGCGAAAGGGCAACTGCAATCAACTTTGTGGCTCGATCTGCCAGGTCATTTCCACGGGACATAGGTCCCGGTAAGCCTGAGTGAGCCCTAATATGAGTTATAAAGACAGGGAATCTTCGCTTAGCCAGGGTAAGCTGAATCTTTTGAAAAACTTCTACAAGTCTGGTAGATGTCTTAATTAACCCAGTAACTTCTAATGCTTTTACTGCATTAACCACATAGAAGGAATCTGAAACAATATTTAAGGGACCTGGAAAGATTTCCAGAACCTCTGACACTATTAAGCATTCCACAATTTGAGGTGAGGTTTCATGGTATTGTTTGGATGTAACTTTATCATTAACCACATAGGCACCCACTCCTGTTTTTGACCCGTCCGTATAAACTACCATTCCATCTGGGAGTGGCTCCTGAGACACAATATGTGGAAATATGATAGCTTGAGTTAAGGCAAATTGTAAGATGGGATGCTTAGGATAATGATTATCTATTTGACCATTGAAGGAAGTAACCAGCACTGCCCAAACATCAGAGGCCGCCGTTAATATTTGGACTTGATGGGCAGTATAAGGCACTATCAAAACCTTAGGCTCCCTTCCAAAATGAGTAATGGCTGCTTTTAGTCCACGAAGGGCAAGCTGAGCGACTGAATCTGGATACCTTTCAATAATCTTTGCAGGAGAAGCATTGGGATGAATCCATAACAAGGACCCCTCCTGCCATAATTCAGCAGTTGGTAAGTGTCTAGTTTTAAAAACACATAAGTCAAAGGTTTTGGTTTCATCTATGCGTTTCAACTGGGCATCTTGTAAAGCATTTTCTACTACTTGCAGAGCACAGCTCGCAGCCGGTGTTAAGGCCCTCGGTGAGGAAATATGAGCATCCCCTTCCAAAATATCAAATAAAGGTTTCAGCTCGGCTGAGGGAATTTTAAAAAATGGTCTTAACCGATTTATATCACCTAATAATTTCTGAAAATCATTCAAAGTATGTAAATGGCAACAGAGTGGAACAGAGGTCCATTCCTGTGGAACCCCTTGTGGCTCTGCAGCGAAAAGAGTCCCCTGAGTGTTCAGCAGTGTCCCATATCTTTTGGGGCCCTGGGATCTTGGGCACGTATATCTGTTTTTTGAAAAATTTTTTTCCTTAATGGCTGAGGGATTTGAAGGGAGGATCTGACCTCTTATATCTCTAACAGAGCCACAATCTCGAGCCAGATGATAACCCTTTCCACACCTGCTACACAGTTTTGATGGTATTTGATTATTTGGGCACTCTTTCTTCATATGTCCCACCTTCCCACAGGCAAAGCATCGGGCCATATGTTTTGAAGGGAATTTTCCACGATCCTGACCTTTAAGGAGGACTGCAGCCATTTCTAAGTTTGCTGCTGCAAGTCCGGCATTAGTAAGGGGACCTCCCAAGCCGTGGCAGACTTTTAACCAGTCTTGTAGCCCTTTGGCTCTCCGAGGAGCAATGGCTGCACAGCATTCAGCTGTGGCATTTTCAAAGATCATCTGTTCTATCAATGGCATTGCCTGCTCTGGTTCCCCAAAGATTCTGCCAGCTGCCTCAGTCATGCAGGCCACAAAGTCAGAGAAAGACTCATTAGATGTGTGAATTATCTTGGACAAATAAAGGTTGCTGCCTTCCTTCCTAGGGAGGGACTTCCATGCCTTTATTGCAGCTGATGCTATCTGTACATAGACCTGGCAGGGATGAGCGGCCTGGTCGTTCGAGTGTACGCCAACTCCAGCCAGCATGTCAAAAGTCCATAATTGTTGTCCCTCAGTGTTTGCATTAATCCTGGCTTGTGCTTGTAGTGCCTCATGCCACAAGGCCTTCCACTCTAGGTATTGGCCCACATTGTTAAGTACCACCTTCACTGTGTCCTGCCAGTCTCCTGGCGTCATAGCAGCTGTACTTAATCTCTCCACTTGGGATACAGTAAAATTAGCCCCAATTCCATATGCACGAACTGCCTCAGCTAATTCTTTGACCTGTCTATACTCTACTGGGGCATGGACACGAGCGCCTTCTGCCGCTTCAAAAACCGGAAATGCAAGCTGTAGTTGTCTCCGATCTCCTGGGCTGAGAAATGAATTAGAGGCACTGCCGGAGGCATAGGCCGGATGCAAGGGCGGGGCCAAGGGATTCAAGGTCTTTCTTAGTCTTATCCCAGAATGGCTATTTTTTGCATAGGCGGCTGCTTCCTGCTCTAGGCTCTCTTCCTCTCCTTGCGTTAGGTCTTCCTCGGAGCTGCTAAGGTCTATGGAAGCAGGCTCCTTAATGGGGTACAGGGGGTCCCCCCGAACTCCACTCTCTCTTCACCAGGCGGTGAAGGGTCCTTAACCTTAACAGGCCCTGCAGTGGCCCCTGTTCCTTTTGAGTACTCTTTCCTATGACCAGGCTCCTTGGCCTGCTTCTGTTTCCCAGGTTTTTTTGCCTGCTTCTCCTTTACAGGCTCTTTGGCCTGATGCCAGCTAACATGGCCTGTTTCTGATACTCTGGAGTGGACCTCTCCTGAAACCTTTTGACTTGCACTAATAGCTGTGTTGCGAGCTGGATCTTTACAACACAAATAAGCTAAAAGCGAAAGCAACACAAACAAGAGGCCAACTATTGCTGTGGCAGCAATGGGTGAATATCTGCCCGCAACGAAAGCTTCCACCCCAAACATATCTATCAGAGACATACCTCGATCCTGTAGTCTTTTAACCCGCCCCGAGTCTCGGAGGGTCTTCCGTGGCACCTTGAAGATCCCGGGTTTCGGCGCCAGATGTTCTGAGCCCCTTCCTTGTCCCCTTTGCCCGCGAAAGAGACATGTGAGGCAGTGTTCGGGTGGTTACTACAGCGAGGCTTTATTCTTGTATCAGCAGAAGCAGAAAGACCCCAAGCCCAGAAAAGGCACTGCTATATGTACCCTAGAGTGGTGTGTTCACTTCTGATTGGCTGTTCACTCATTACCCATAATATGCCCTGGGATGGGCAGTGACTTTGGTGTGCTTTTTGCCTTTTGCACCTGCGTAGTTAGTTGTTTACTTGTGGGAGGATAGGATGCCCGCGCCATCTTGTAATGGCGAATGTTGTCACGCTCACGAGGCTCCTAACCCTTCCTACTTTTTCTTCTATGAGCTTTAATATATCCAGTTGTATGTTAATGTTCTTGATCCACTTGGACGTGAGTCTCATACAGAATGATAAGTATGAATCCATTTTCATTCTTCAACATGTATACATCCAGTTAATCCAGCACCATTTCTTGAAGATGTCTTTATTGATCATTGTATTGTTTTGGCTTCTTTATCAAAAATCAAGTGTCCATAAGTATGTGGGTTTATTTCTAGGTCTTCACTTCTATTGCATTGATCAATGTGTCTGTATCTGTACCAATACCATGTGGTTTTTATCACCATTTCTCTGTAGTACAGCTTGAGGTCAGGTACGGTGATTCCCCCCAAAAGCTCTTTTATTGTTGAGAATTGTTTTTGCTATCCTGGGTTATTGGTTATTTCAGGTAAATTTGAGAAATGCTCTTTCCATGTCTATGAAGAGTTGGAATTTTGATGAGGATTCACTGAATCTGTAGATTGCTTTTGGTAAGATGGCCATTTTTATGTTAATCCTACAGATCCAAGAGCATGGGAGATTTTTCCATCTACTGATATTTTCTTCAGTTTCTTTCTTCAGTGAGTAGAATTTCTTGTCAGGCAGATCTTTCACTTGCTTATAGTTAAACCAAGATATGTTATATTATTTGTGGCTATTGTAAAGGGTGTTATTTCCCTAATTTTTTTTGCCAGTTTATCATTTGTATAAAGGGTCACTACTTATTTCTTTGAGTTAGTTTTATATGCAATTACTTTGCTGAAGCTGTTTATCAGCTGGAGGAGATACCTGGTAGAATTTTGGAGGTCACTTATATAAAGTTTGGTAAAATTCTACACTAAAACTTCTGGCCCTGAGCATTTCCCATTTCTTTCTTCCTTTCTTCCTTCCCTTCCTTCCTTTCTTTCTTTCTTTCTTTCTTTCTTTCTTTCTTTCTTTCTTTCTTTCTTTCTTCTCTCTCTCTCTCTCTCTCTCTCTCTCTCTCTCTCTCTCTTCTCTCTCTCTATCTCTTTTGGGAGGTAGTCTTTTAATAACTGCTTCTATTTCTTTGGGGATTATGGGACTGATTAAATAGTTTATCTGATCTTGATATAACATTGGTAAATGTTATTTGTCTAAAAAATTATACATTTTATTAATATTTTATAATTTTGTGTAGTACAGGCTTTTGAATTAAGACCTAATGATTCTTTGAATTTCCTCAGTGTGAAGTGTTATATGTCTCTTTTCATTACTCATTTTATTTGGATACTTTTTCTCTGTCTCTTAGTAAGCTTGGCTAAGTTTTGTCTATCTTGGTGAGTTTCTCAAAGAACAAGCTCTTGATTTCTTTGATTCTTTGTACTGTTATCTTTGTTTCTGATTGATTTCAACCCTGATTTTGTTTATTTCCTGCCTTTTACTTCTCTCTAGTGTGCTTGGTCTTCCTTTTTTTCTAGTTCTTCCAAATGTATTTTAAACTATCTTTTAAGGCTTGCTTTGTGACCATGGCCAGTTTTGTGGAATGATCCATGAGATGCTAAGAATAAGGAATATTCTTTTTGTTTGGGTGAAATATTCTATGAATGTCTGTTAGGTCTAATATTTGTTAGTTTCATTAGTTCTCTGTTTGGTTTTTGTCTGGATATCCTGTAAGTTGTTGAGAGTGGAGTTTTTATGTGTTCTACTATTAATGTGTGGGTCCTATGTGAAATTTAATCTTTAGCAATGATCTTTCACAAATATGGGTGCCCTTATGTTTGAGGCATAGATGTACAGAATTGAGAAATAATCTTGATGAAATTTTCCTTTAATGTGTATGAAGTACTCTATCCAGTCTCATTTAATTATATGTGGTTGAAAGTTTATTTTATTAGATATTAAAATGGATATTCAAGCTTGCTTCTTGGGTCCATTTGTTTGGAAATTTTTTTCAGCCCTTTACTCTAAGGTAATGCCTATCATTATTGTTGAGTTGTGTTTCTTGAATGCAACAGAATGATAAAGCCAATTTTAGAATCTATTTTGTTAGCCTGTATCTTTTTATTGGGAATTGAGTCCATTGATATTGAGAAATAAAGATCAGTAATTATTTCTTCCTGTTATCTTCCTGTGTTAGGGTTTTCCTGCTAGTATTTACTATAGGGCTGGATTTGTGGATAGATATTGTTTTAATTTGGATTTTTCTTGAAATAAGTTGTTTTCTCAATCTTTGGTGACTGAGAGTTTTGATTGGGATAGTAGAGTTTTGTTTGGAACCTATGTTTTTTTTTAGAGATTGCAAGATATCTGACCAGGTCCTTTTAGCTTTTACAGTATCCACTGAGAATTCAGGTATAATTCTCCTAGGTCTGCCTTTATATTTTATCTAACTTTTCTGCCTTTCTGCATTTAATATTCTTTGTTCATTCTTCAGATTTTGTGTTTTGATTATTATGTGGTAAGAGGATTTTCTTTTCTGGTCCAGTCTAATTAAGCTTTTTTTATGTTTATAGGATTCTTTTTCTCTTGGTTTGAAATTTTTTCTTTTATGATTTTGCTGAGAATATTTTCTGGGTCTTGGAGCTGGGACTCTTCTATTTTTATTCTTAAATTAGGTCTTTTCATGGTAACTCAGATTTCCTGGATGTTTTGTGCCAGGAATATTTTAGCTTTTTTAACAGTTTCTTTGACTGATGTATCAATTTCTTCTACTGTATCTTCTACACTTGAGATTTTTTCTTCAATCTCCTGTATTTTATTGGTGATGAATGCAAATATAGTTTGTGTTCTCTTATCTAGGTTTTTCATCTCCAACATTTCCTCAGTTTGTGTTTCTTTATTGTTTCTCCTTCCACTATAACAGTACTATTTATTTCCTTGACCTGTTTAATTGTATTTTCCTGTATGACTTTAAGGGATTTGTTTCCTCTTTAAAGAACTCTATGCATTTGACTGTACTTTTCGATGTTTCTTTAAGGGATTTATTCATTTCATCGTTAAAGGCTTCTATCATCTTTATAAGATTGGATTTAAGTTCATTTTCTTGTGTTTAAATTGTGTTAGGATGGTCTGCTGTGTTGGGGTAGCTATGCTTTGGAGGTGTCATATTGCCTTGGCTTTTTTTTTGTACTCTTTCAAAGGCCTTTCACCATCCAGATGGTTCTGGTCCCTGGAAGTTCTTGTTGTAGTAAGTATTTGGGTAGGGCAAACCTCTATGGTCCTGGTGTCTCAGGCCTATGACTTGTATCCTTGGGATGTGTCTTGGAGTTTTACTGCTGTGAACAGACACTATGACCAAGGTTAACTCTTATAAGAACAACATTTAATTTGGGCTGGCTTACAGGTTCAGAGATTCAGTACATTATAATCAAGCCATGAACACTGTAGCATCCAGGTAGGATGCTGAGAGTTCTACATCTTCATCTGAATGCTGCTAGTAGAATACTGGCTTCCAGGCATCTAGAATGAGGGTCTTAAAGCCCACACGCACACTGACACACCTACTCTAACAGAGCCATACCTTCTAATAGTGCCACTCCCTGGGCCAACCATACACAAACCATCACAGACTGTATGGGCTAGACCTGCAGTTCTGTATGGTTCAGGCACCTCAGGTCCAATGAAAATTGGTGGTGAAGTGATAAGAGAATGAATTTCCCCCTGAGATGGCAGGTTGCTCAGGGCAGCTTGGCATGTTAGGCCAGAGGGCTTAGAGAGCTGGGAAGATGCGTGGGGGAAGGAAAGCTTACCTGTATGATTCAGGAGTCTGGTGAAGGTGGAGGAGAGGTGATGGGAGAACGGAAGTCCCGCTGCAATAGGAGCCTGCTCAGAGCAGCCTGGCGTGGCACAGAGGGCTCAGCCTGCAAGGAAAGTGGGTAGGAGAAGTGCAAATAAGCTGTATGGCTCAGGAGACTCAGATCTGATGGAGTTGTGGTAGAAAGGCATCAAGAGAATGTAGGTCCCTCTGTGATAGCAGACTGGTCAAAGCAACTTGGCTTGACCCAGAGTGCTCAGAGAACAGGGAAGATGGGTGGGGGAAGGGAAATATACCTGTATGGTTCAGGAATCTGATGAAGGTGAACGAGGGGTGGTGGGAGAATCCCTGTCTGATTATCAACACCTACAATACAGAACCAAAAATTCAGAGTACATTGAGAAAAAGGAAGAAGGAAGATTGGAACAGTTGGAAGAGTCAGAAGCCCAGAATATCTACTTGTCAATATTAATGTCTAGATGTGAAAGCAATGCTACAACCATGAATTCCAGAAATAGAGTGTTTATAGAACATCCAAATAATTATAACACCAGTTGATATGTTTATGGAAGTAGAAGAAAGCCCATGAGGCCCCAGTTCTAGAAGAAGCACTGTAGGTAATCAATGCTTGATAAAGGATAAAAGAAATAGTTTCCTCTAAGCTAAAGTTCCATGATTGGATATGAAATTGGAGGTAGTTAGCTCTAATTACATCTACATATGAGAAACACTAAACACACTAAGATTATGTAAAATTCTATATATGTATTTGTTCATGAATAATGTGCATGTATATACATAAATTATATGCATATGTATTATACATATGAAGAGACAGAAAGAAAAAATGAGGAGATAAAAGAAGAGATCAAAAATCCAAGTGAGAATAGTTTGAAGAATTGGAAGTAGAATAGTTAGAAATGATGTGAACACAAATGGAATTCACAAACATATATATATATATATACATATATATAAATATGTATATAAAACATAAGTGAAAATGCATATGTGTTTTAACAATGAAAACCCAAACCTAATATGATCATTATAATTTAATTTTTATTGTGCATATATGAGAACCCATACTGTGCAATTTTCAAGCATATCAGTAATTAATACATGGTAATTCCCATGTTAGCTTATACAGTCTTGTCTGTCTGTTACAATTCTGAACAGGAGATGATAAACACCTCCTTTGCTAAGTGAATATTTTTCTAGCTTCAGTTTTCATAACATGACTATAATAATCTTGAATCAGTAACAGAAGGCCATTTAAAACTTTTTAATCTTTTATATGTAACAAACTTTGCAATGTCATATTCTACCTTAGAAATCTCATATGTAGTAGCTAGAAAATATAGTATTAATAAGCTTTGTATACCTCTCAACTGTCAAGAACAAGAACATATCACTATTTTATAAGTTTTCATTAATACTTGGGATTAATAAGAAATTAATTCTCATAGTTTTCATTCACATAGATACTGAAAATACTGTATATCCCCAAAGAAAGAGTGCTTTTTGTTTGTGATTGATTTTACGTTAGTTTGTATTGGTATATTGGAATGAGTCTCTTCAAAATGCTAAAATCTACAAAACTTTCTACTTAATTTTTATTTCTAAATATTAAAAATTAGGTAAAATATATGAAAATCTTGATATAAAATTTGAGAGAATTCTTTGTTTATATAATATGTTTTGGGAGTTACTGTATTTTTAATATTAAAATAACAAGATATAATAAAAAAAATCACCTATCACCTCAAAGTTGTACAAGAAAAAACAACAGAAGGAAAAGAGCCCAAGAAAAGGCATAAGAATCAGAGACCTCATTGGCACATTCAGGACTCCCATAAAAACACAAAACCGGAAGGCATAATTTATGTGCAGAGGCCCTGGTACAGACACATGCTGGCCCTGTGCACTCTGCTTCATGCTCTATGAGTTTATATAAAGTTGCACAAGTTGATTTAGAGGGCCTTGTTTTCTTGATGTCCTCCATTCCCTCTGGCTCTTAAACTCATTACACCTCCTCTTCTTTATGGTTTGACAAGCTTTGTGCATATGAATTTGATGGAGACATCTCATTTAGGGCTGAGTGTTCCAAGGTTTCTCATTCTCTGTGTAATGTCTGGCTGTGGGATTTTATATTTGTTCCCCAGGCTGAGGAAAACTTTCCTCTGATGATGGCTGAACAAGGTACTGATCTATATGTATAGTACAATGTCATTAGTAGTTATTTTATCAGTAGATACTTCTTGATTTGTTGTTATATTTGGATTCTATATAGTATTTGGATAAATATGTTCTGGACTATCTATCTGTGATTCTTTGATACCCAAGCCATGTCAGGTATGGGTTCCATCTTATGGAGTGGGCCTTATGTTAAATCAGTTATTTGTTGATTACTCCCACAAGCAGCAAGACATCATTGTAGATAAAGGGTTTGTGGATAGATTTATGTTTATGCTTTTCCTTTAATAGTGTGAAGAGTATCTTCCTGTAGCAAAGATTCTAGAATGTAGGAGTGAAGGTTCTAGATAATGGGAGTTTCTATGCTTGTCCTGGCTCTGCATAAAGGCACAAAGGACTTATATTTACTTACTTTAAAATTTGAAAGAATACTTTGCTTATTTATTGTGTTGTGGAAGTTATAGTATTTTTAATACTAAAATAACAAAATAAGCTATAATAAGATAAAATATCAGGTATCACTTCAAAGTTGCACAAGA
The DNA here is from genome assembly GCF_011762505.2 of Arvicanthis niloticus. Classification (NCBI taxonomy): domain Eukaryota; kingdom Metazoa; phylum Chordata; class Mammalia; order Rodentia; family Muridae; genus Arvicanthis; species Arvicanthis niloticus. The sequence goes on along the minus strand of NC_047672.1, from coordinate 63,659,552 downwards.
AAAAAAAAAACAGAAGGAAAGGTCTTTACTTAACTCTTGTTCTCAACTAGCTCTTATAACATAAATTAAATTAGCCTACTAGCCAGTTAGTTACCTATCCTTCAGTCTTGGCCTGCCTCTTCCTCCACATCTCACTGACAAATCATCCCACCTAACACTTCCCAATGTTCTGTCTCTCCCACTGAAGTCCTGCCTGTTTGATTCTGCTTTACCATAGGCCATCTGATTTTTATTAAAAACCAATCAGATGTCGGAGAGGAAGCTTTTGCAGAATATCCAGAGAAGAAATGATACAATCAAAACAACAATACCAAAGCCTCATCTGCATTCAACACACTTATGGGCATAGAACTCAGCATTTGAATAATACAAAGACATTTTTTGCACAGTGCACAACAATATTACCCCAACAGTTCTATGTAGGTACCAGCTTGACTTCTCCATGTTCAATGAGTTTTGTAAGTGTTCAGCAATGCCACCTAGCTTTTTAGATTGTACAGATTATCTTGGACATAGTCAGGGTTGGGAGAATTTCCACTGGACTACTTTGGACAACAACTCAATTAGAAGTAACCCAGTCCTGGTACTGGAAGTTTTCTTCAGTGAAAAAAAGAAGGACATTTGAGACTCTTTCTCCAATATTTGATTGTTCCATATTTTAGGAGCTTTCTATTGTATTAGGGTTACATACTCCTCCTTTAATGGCCTTCACTTTTATCTGTCTCTCCTCATATTCCTTTCTCACTCCTCTCTTCCCCAACTACCTACTTCTATTCCTCCATCTATCCATAATTATCTATTAAATTTCCCTTTTCTAATAAAGATCTATCTGCCTTGCCTAGTCTCTTACTCTATGTTTATTCTGTAGTTATATAGAATGTAACTTAGTTATTTTTTGATTACATGCTAATATCTGCAATGTAAGAAAATATATAACATATTTGTCTTTCTGGGTATTAATAGGTTTCTTAAGGTTGTTTTATTTTCCTGTGCCAATGAATTCATGCATTCCCTCACATTCTCTTCTATAAGAAGTTTCAGTGTTTTTAAAATTATTATTATTGGGTACCTTACAAAAAAGAAAAACAAGCAAACAAACAAAAACAAATAATGGAACTGGCTATCGCAGTCAAACATTTGAGACTCCTTAGCAGCAATTTAACATTACCCATATTATGGGGATTCCTAATAATTGTCAAAGACAAGAGATGGTGGAACGGGCCCATGGAACTTTAAAACGATATCTTCATAAAATGAAAAAGGGGGAGATATATCCCCATATACCACAAATTTATTTAAATCATGTTCTTTTTATTTTTACTTTAATTTAAAAAAAAACACTGCATGCTAAGGAACTTTCTGTTGAGTGTCTATGGCACTCTACAACTAGATATCCTTATGCATAGGTGAAAGGGAGGGTCCACTTACTGGCATAAGGCATGATACCAATCAGGTATTAAATGTGGGGAAGAGAACATGTTTGTGTTTTTTTCTGAAGGATGCTGAAGGAGCATGGTGTCTGCCAGAGCATGAGACATGCTGATGCCAGAACAAAGAATGGTGCCAACCTGTGAGCTTGCTGAGTACCCTGACAATGGTGACTGGGAAGCTGTATTGGACATATGTTCTCAACCCACCATTGCTTACCTATACCCCTGATGGGACAAGCTGCCTTCCCTCAAGTTCTTAGACCTTGTGGAACAGAGAAAAAAAGAGAAATTATAATGACGTTTGTATTGTTCTTAAATGTGACCATTTATTTTGACTTAATCATGGACTGGTCTAGAAATCAATCCAATATTGAAAGTATCAGTCTTCATTTGGAAGTTTTGTTCTGGACATTTTCAGAGACATACATGGAAACTAGCTGCATTTCTCTATGATGTTATGTTAGCAAGAGATAAAGTTGGGGAAAGATATGGATTTCAAACAGGTGTTAGCACATGTGTTAATGCTCTTTTAATTGTCAAGTTAAAAAAATACTTTTGTTTCTTCTACAGTATTTTAGGTATGTTGCATTGATTGTACACCTTCTAATTGTGTTTATGTTTTGAAATCCTGCATGTCAGTTAAAGAGGTCTATCAACCAGCTTTTGTTTTAGTGCCCTGAGTATCACAGAACCTTGATATTCTAAAAATAGCTTGCAAGTACTGGAAGAAGTCAGTCAGGATTTAAGCAGAAGCAAGAGGGTAGTGGGCTTAATTATTGCTGGTATAACAGCTTTAATTACATTAATTGCTAGCACAATTGTGTCTGCAATTGCTGTGACACAGAAAGTTAAGACAGCTACTTTTGTTAATCATTTTGCAAAAAAAAAATGTTACTAATGTGTTGAATATATAAGAGGATTTAGATAGGCACTTGGAAGAACAAATTGATGCTCTTTATCTTATTCAAATAATTGGAAGGAGGTTCAGAATTTAAGGGTAAGGAGCCGTCTCAAGTGTCATGTCAAATACCATTGGATTCATGTTAGTATTAAAATTTACAGTGGTAGTCATTTTAATTAGGAAGAAGTTTAAAGACACTTGCAGTGTATTTGGCATAATTCTAACAGCTCTCTGGATGTTTTAACATTGCATAGTGAGCTTATGAATTTCAAGAATGCTGCTTTGCTGAGTGTTGATGCAGTAGAAACTACAGATAAAATTACCCATGGCCTGATGTCAGTATTTATATTTTCGTCAAGCTTCAAGAATAGCATATATAGTTTGGTCATGCTAGCCCATTTTGTCTTGGGAATACAGTTATTCCTGCCCATCATGTTAAAGCTTGTCTTTAACAACATCAACATGTTGGCAGCCAAAGTACATGGCCAGAACCTGAAAATGGACCCCCAGACAGAGTTATTAAATTAACAGGCTAGCAAGCCAAGGACAGGTAAGATTCTGCACAGAGCCTTAACAACATAAGACATAAATTTATTGCTTTGGATCATGGATATTCCATGAAGGGTAAGAAAGGCATTCTTATCAGAATGACCTAAGACCAGTCTTGTTAATGAAATAAAAAAGGGGGAAGAGGCAGAGAGCCTTTGAGGCTGCTTGGCAAGAATATGACATGGACCAAGGACAAAAGAGTAGGTTTCAGGCAGGAATCTGACATTAGCCTAGAACAAAGAAGTAATTTCAGGCAGGAATCTAAATTTTAGGCTAGAACAAGGAAGGAGGCTTCAGACATGAAAATGACTTTAGGCTAGTACAGGAAAGCAGGCTCAGATATTTTGGTCATCCTGATAAACCCTTAGAAACAGGGATCATGGGTGTGTTCATGTAAATGGGTTTAATGCCTTGCTTGTTCTTTGATTATTTTTATTTATTGTCTGACTTGTTCCTTGACTATTTTGCATCTATTGTATTGCTAGACCCTTAACCTAGAACTGACCTTAATACATGCATGTAATTAAAATGGTATAAAGCAAAAAGGAGGAGGGGGATAAGATAGGGGGTTCTAAGCAGGGGAAACGAGGAGGGGATGACATCTGAAATGTAAAAAAAGAAGTTTCAGTGTATCTCATTTTATGCTGAGTTCTTTGTTTCATGAGGAGTTGAATTTTGTGCAGGATGATAAGAGTGGATTTACTTGCATTGTTATATGTGCAGACATCCAGTTTGACCAGCGCCATTTACTAAAGATGTTCTTTTTTCCAGTACGTGTTTCTGGTTTCTTTACAAAAACATGTCATAGGTGTGTGGATTTATATCTGGATCTTCAGTTTGATTCCATTGATCAATGTGTCTGTTTTTATGTGAATAACACTCAGTTTTTATTAGTATACCTCTTGTGGTGCAACTTAAAATGAAAACGGTGATGCCTCTAGCAGTTTTTTTTATTATTCAGGAGCTTTTTAGTTATCTTAGGTTTTTGCATTTTCATATCAAGCTGAGAATTGTTCTTTCACAATCTTTAAAGAATTGTGGAAGAATTTTAATGGGGTTACATTCAATACGTAAATTGCTTTTAGTAAAAATATCCATTTCTATTATGTTGATCCTATAGATCCATGAGCATGGAAGATCTTTATATTTTCTGAGATCTTCTCCAATTTCTTTCTTCAAATACTAGACTAGTAGTTTTTATCATACAAGTCTTCCATTTGTTTGGTTACAGTTACTCCAAGATATTTTGCATTATTTGAGGCTATAGTGAATAATTTTGTTTCCCTGATTTCTTTCCCAGAATGTCATTTGTATATAGGAGGGCTACTAATTTTTCTGAATTAAATTTTTTATTCAACTACTTTTAAGGAAAGGATTATCTGGTTGTAAAATTTGAAGACATAGCTCAATACATTTAAATATAGCCTGTCCTAACTTAAGATGTTTTAATTGCCTGGATACTGTTCATTAAGAGTAAGCCACAGATCACAGTCATCTATGTACTTTGCTGTTAAGCAACCATAACAAGTGCAATGTACAGCCTTGTTTAGTATGTGAAGTACATTCAATGAATTTTACAGTTAGATACTTTCCATTGGAATGAAATTTCCTCTCTTAAACCAAGAAACATCTTTATTTCCAAACAGCTTTATATAACTTGCTCCCTCCTGATAATAGAGGAGAAAGAAAAATGGATTTCCAAAACTAAATCCATCTTTACCTGAACTCTGAACCAGATAAAGAATGAAATGACGTCGGGCGGTGGTGGTGCACGCCTTTAATCCCAGCACTCGGGAGGCAGAAGCAGGCGGATTTCTGAGTTCGAGGCTAGCCTGGTCTAGAGTAAGTTCCAGGACAGCCAGAGCTACACAGAGAAACCCTGTCTCGAAAAACAAAACAAACAAAAAAAACAAAAACAAAAACAAAAACAAAAAAAAGAATGAAATGACAAAGTAAATATGTGTACAATATATTGTTCTTGGTTAGTTAACGTTGTATGTGTTTAAAGTGTTATGGTTTTAACATCAATAGGATTCCTTAAAGCTTTAGAATTTCATTTTTGTTCCTAAACTTTTTTGAGATTTTAATTTAATTACGTCTCTCTTCTCTTTCTTCTCTCCAAAACCTCTGATATATCTCTCTCTACCCACTCTTTCAAATTCATGGCCTTTAAAAAAAATAATTGCTATTGAAAGAACATGTCTATGTTTATATACACATGTATTCCTAAATATAACCTTTCATGTCATATAATGTTACTTGTATGTATGTTTTTAGGGCTGGCCTTTTGGCACTGAAAAACATTGATGTGATATTTCCTGGGTAAAACCACTTCTCAGCTTTCCCAACTTGCCTCAGGTGCCTATAGTATTTTTGTGCACAGGTAAGGCTTGCAGGCTTTTCCACTTCCATTTTGGCATGAACACATGCTAATGTGTTCATGTTCAGATCACTTTCAGCAGTTTTGTTGGTGAGAGTTTATGAGTAAGGCTTCTGTATATCTAGGAAACAATCTCACAGAAAATTCTTTGGTGTTCTGGCTCTCACAATCTTTTTGCTCCCAGTTCTATGATGTTCCCTTAGCCTTAGGTATAGGAGTGTTTTATAAGTGTATCCACTGACCCTAGTGGTCGTTATCTATTGTAAAGAGGAGCTTCTTCAATGAAGATTGATTACACTGAACTGTAGGTATAAGGACAAATATTTATAAATTGTTAGTGGTTATGCTGGTTGAATAAATTATTGCTTGTATATTATGTTTTAGAATGTGTTTTATCATATTTCAGTTAAATTTGAATTACAGTTTTAAATAGTAAATAAGTATAAAATCATCTAATAATGATAGAACAGAAAACAGAATTGTTATAAACATTTCATTAATGTATTATACAAATAAGGAATCTAATTTTTATAAAAGGATGTATATAAAAGGATGTATATGCACAGACTGATTAAGAGAACAGAATACACAAAAGTGCTTTATATAAATATGAAAATTGCTGAGTGGGGAGCAAGCCTGAGATGACCCCCAGTATAGCACAGCATGGGGCCAGGGTATGTACACTATATGTGAAATAACCCCTGCCAGGATCCACACAGCTCAGGCAAGAGATGACCCCAAGAACTTTAAGGTCCCAAGGGGCCATTAATATAAGCAGGTAAGTGGTGGTGAAACAGAAGAGAAAAAGAAGCAGAAGGCTGTGTATTCAATGAAGAGAAGTAAAACTGGAGATTTGAGGATAGTGAGGAACAGCCTGATGTGATTAGCTGGCCAACGATAACAAGGAAATTGATGATGATGTCCTGACTTGTACTGTTACTCAAGGTCATGTGGTCTTGCAGCAAAGTGGGTCTGTTACTACCAGGTGGATGATCCTGGTCTTGGCTGCTGCCATGAATCATGTTAATGTCTGAGGGCTATACAGAGCTGGCTGCACCCCTCCTCTGGGCATCCTGGGAGATCTGACTGCAAAGGCATAAAAGCAGGAGAGCTGTCCACACCTCTTACCAGCTGCAGAATTCTGGAGATCAGGCCCCTCACTCACTTCACTTGGAAAGCACAGTGGAGCTGGCCCTGATTGCTGGGGTTGTGGGTGAGCTGACCTCAAAGGTGTGTACATGGGAGAACCGGCCCTGTATTTAGGATGGTTAGAGATTGTGGTGTTCCCTAGAGTCTCTACACCTAGCTAAAGATTGATGGCTGTTAATGGCAAAGAATAATTATAAAAGTCAGTACCACACTCAACACAACATAGCACAAACACACACACAGGCACATACAAACACATATACACAAAAACAAATACACTCATACAGGCACATAAACATGGGGCAAGAGGGGGTAAACCTTGAGACTTTTGTTGTATTATGTTCATTATAAATTATTACTCCAGTTATATCCCACCTCATTAAGATAAAACTGATTTATCTATTCACTGTTATTTTTATGGAGATAAAGGACACAAATTGTGCTTTAGAATTCTCTAAGTGACATTTTTTCAAAGTAAAGATAAGCCTTTAAAAGTTACGCTGAAATCAGAAAGTTATCTTATGAGGAAGTCTTTTCTGTAATGTAGTCTATTAGGATCTTAATGGAAATTTTAAAACCTTGGGAAATAGATAATAGATATTCTTATGAATACAATGACATCCTTCTACCGACTTTTGCAATAGCAGCTCAAGAGAAAAAGAACCAGGATTTGCACTTTTGTGCTTCTGGTATATATATCCAACCAGCAGCCATTTTAATTTGCATATAAAATGGCCACATTTTTATATCCAAGGCCATCAAAATAATTAGAAAATCATTTTACTGAGTTTGGTTTTTCATATGGAATGCCCTTTGTTATTTACATTGTTATAAGTAAAAAAAAACAATAATATGTGAGAGGGGTCTGCATTTATGTTAATCAGTTTCAAATTTTAGGCCAATTATATTCCATAATATTTAATGTATTTCTGAAACTGAGTAAGCCTTCATTAAAGAGCTGTAAAAAATTGTGCTTTGAGATGCAAGTTTTTGTAAGTTAAAGATATACATATGTCAAATAAAATGGACATTCAAAAAGCATGTCTACACTTTGGTGATGAGGTCTTTTTCATACAGTAGATACTTTAAGAATGGATTCTGAAGAAAAATTGAGGAGGAGTGACTGACAAGGGAAGAGAGGAGGTAGGGAAGAAATGTGGGGGAGAAGAGGGAGGGAAAACTGGTCAAGATGTAAAACAGAAAAAAAAATGAATAAATGTGTAAAACTGAAGTCAAATTCTGAAAGTCTTTGGGGTCTGTGTTATTTGGTACTGGTATAATTTGAAAGAATAAATCATGAAACACATCTGAATGTGAATGTTCCTTCTTTCTTAGCAAAATGCATCTGGACTTATGCTCTCCCTTAGAGGACTTCATTCTTAGAGTAACAAGACATGATCATAAATACTCCACAAAAGGAAGGTAAAGGAAATAGATAATTGTTACAAATGGAAAACTAGTAGAACTGGCTTTGATATAAAATTTATTTTTTATTTACTTAACAGATAAAATTCTCAGGATGTGACTTCGGCTGACATCATCTAGCAGCAAATAACAAAATTAAAATTGGAAGATAGGTCTGACTGCTGGAGTAGCTGTCTAGCATGTTATACAAATTATCTTACATAATGACTTTTTAAATTTACAGACTGGCTAATTGATATTCAAAACATGCCAAAACTTTGACTTTAAACCCTGACTGATGATAGAAAGTGCTGAGTTCTAGGTGGCTGGTCTTCTACGGAGAAGTTAGTTAAAATGGGCTAGCACTATGTATTCATTCTACAACATCACTGAAGATGCATTCAAACCGTATTATTTTCTTTGAAATAGTTTTTTATGCCATTTATCAAAAGATGGTTACTCTTACTGAATTAACAAGATGGATTCAACTTTAGCTTTAAAAAACAATTTATAGATATATTTCTGTATAAAATCAACTTTCAAATTTATTATCTGCATCTGTTTTAGGATAACTTGCTAGTAAAATTATATGCACACAGTTTGTTTGCAGTTGGAATTTTTTATCACCAATGTCAATTTTCCTGACAATTTGTTTTCATTATTAATCTGGATGTGGTAGTACAACAATTGGAGAGATACAAAAGTAGAGGAATCATGACCATCCTTAGCTATATAGCAAATTAAGCACCAGCCTGGGCCTCATAAGAACTATTTCCAAACAACAAAATAAAAACACAAACATACATTAAGGCAAACGGGTTATATTTTGAATTGATTCTAAGAAGATACACACATGACTTTCAGTTCCTATGAACCTTACCCTGGGTCATAATGAGCCAGTTCCACAATGGAACATTTGGGAAAGATAAGAAGTCAACATGAGCCGAGCAGTGGTGGCGCACGCCTTTAATCCCAACACTTGGGAGGCAGAGGCAGGCAGATTTCTGGGTTCAAGGCCAGCCTGGTCTACAGAGTGAGTTCCAGGACAGCCAGGGCTACACAGAGAAACCCTGTCTAAAAAAAAAAAAAAAGAAAAAAAAGAAAAGAAAAAATGAACATAAAAACAGAAAGTAGAGTGTTCCAGGCATCATCAAAGCATGCCTGTAACCACTAAAAATCAGAAGGGAGAGGGATCCCGATTTTTCTAGTAGAGCTTTCAGCCCCAATAAAAAGCTTATTTTTTTACTCACTGATATGGAGTTTGAAGATTTCAAGTACAAAACTTTGAGATAATAATGTAATGAAGATCTGTTTTCCCAAGCAAACAGGTTAGGGGTAATTTTTTTTTCAGCAAGCACCACAAGAAATTAATGTCATCAGTCTTATACTTGTCAAGAAAAACTGCCAGCTGTAGATGTTAAATATGAGCCATCTAAGGACACCAGACATTTTTATTTTAATTAAAAATCTACTAGATACAAATATTTTATACCCACAAATTCACATATATATTTCTGTATGACCTATGAGGAATGCATCCCAACTTATCCTGGAAGCACAAAGTGAACTGCTAGGTTTTAAATATACTAATGTTTTCCTTTCACATACTAGTTTTGGCCATATCTGAGATGATAATTGGAAACCAAATTGTAATACAAGCTGAGAAAAGCTTTATTTTTTGTAACTTACTGGACTAATGATTATTTTTATTATTATTGTTATTATTATGTTTCTTTATTTGAAGAGTTTTGGGGGGTGTGTTTTCATATTGAATTGGTTTTAATTTGAATGCATGATCACCCACAGCAGATATAAATTATCCTACTAGTTGCCACACATTGGCAATAAGAGACTTATAGTTTCTGGTATTAGAAAGTGGTTTTATAATATTTGTTTAAAAAATGCTTATATTTAGTCTAAAGACAAAGTTTAAACCCAAATACAAACTCTTGATTTCCACATGATTAACCAAAGTGTGTAGATGGTCCAATTGAATCCCAGGATTGTGGACACTGGAGAAATTCCAGTGAATAGCATAGGCAATGCTAACAGAAAGAAGAGGTAACCCCCACAGAGTAGTAAAAATGTTACTGTCCTTACCAATTATAAAAGATCAAAATGGATTGTGTTTATTGGTTTTTTGAGTAATCAGAGTCAACATTAGGTAACTTTCTAAAGCATTTCTCCACACTAGTCCCAAGCGTTTTTTCCCAACCAACATTATTTTCCCAATAGTATTATCAAGCTTTCAATATCATATTTGCAATTCTGTGCATTCAGTGCATACTGCACTGTTTGTGTATGTGTCTCTCTGTGTGTATGCATGTACAAACATATGCAGTTTTAAGTATGTGAAGCTTACCTTTCAATTTCACTCAAGTAATCCAAAAAATTCTGTAATTTTTTTCATGTTTTATCTAACTTATAAAAAACCTGTCACTTTTTCATGAAACAAACTTCTCTTTAGGCTGTATTTAATATACACTCAAGCTGACTTCCAAACTTGATACTCCTTCTGACATTGTTAAATAGTTTCACATAGTTCACAGGTTTATCCTTGTTAACTTTCTTAATTTAGACTTTTAAATTTTAACCAATTTTCATCTCTGAGACACACTGCATTTTAATAGCTTTCTATTCTTAACAAATTTACATCTGTAAACTTAACAAACATATTGTATCTCAGATTTCCAGGAAGGGAAACACACATTACTTGTAGTTGAGGGTTAATTTCATAATTGGTGTTTTATAAAAAAAAAAAAAGCATAGAATTATTATATTAAATTGCTTGTATTGGCATAGAGCTAATGATGCAAAGTCCATTTAACTTAGCCAAACAAAATATAATATCAATCAGAATTTATTTTTATAAAATTTACCTTAATATATTTCACGAAGTTGGCTATATTTCATCACTGGTTAGATTTGTTCAGTGACTAGTAATTCAAGGATCTATGTCTATAATTTATGTCTATACGTGTTTTAAAAGAAGAGTAGCTTGAGGAGATAAAAAGTCTTTCTAGTAGGTAACTTGTCTTCTAGGTCTTTCTCATTTGGATGGTGGAAGATTTCCCTCATCCATTGCTACAAGGAGAAATGCTAGCAAAAGAGAAAATAATATAGATATCTTTACATTTTATACACAGGTTAAAAATATAGAGCCTCTGAAGAAAGGAACTTTCAGACACATAAGGTGTATTTCAAGAAACCATAAAGCAGAAAAATACTCTGGCAGAGGTGAAGAGTGTATTCTCAAATTCAAAGGAAGACCTTATGAAAGCTGTGAAGACCAGCTCCTGTATTTTAATAAGGTGTTTTACAGGATGCAGTAGCCGCTATCACTGTAAGCATTCACTGAAATCTACACATATGAATCTTTCAGCACCAGCAGAGAAATTAAACCCGGTGTGACCCATGAATGAGACATCCAGGGATTTAGGAATAGCCTTGGTAAATGGCTAGGCCAGGAGCCTCAACTGTGAAACACAACAAGATAGTTCAATGTTCTCTAATTAACTAATGGGCTATAATGATAAATCAATAACATAAAAAGATTTACACCCAAATTTTGATTGCGATAAATTTCCTCTTGCAGTATTATTCTCAAGAACAGATAGTGCAAAGAAAAATCAGACACAATCTCCTGATTTACAATAAGTGTGTCTTCATTCTAGTACAGATTTGACCATTACAAATGTTTCCTTTGATAATTCATCACTTGATATTTAGGTGGTATTTTTGGTCATGTAGTTAGGCTCATGTCCTCAAGGGGGCACTTGAATATAAGGTAAATCAATTCACAGGTTCAATTTCAAAGTCCTGTAGGAAAATGTTAAATTTCACCAAGCAAAACGTTTATTTTGACATTTTCCATATGTAAAGCTTGTGGTCTTCCAATACACTTCTGAGAACTACAGTCTCTGAATGCAAAATGTTAGATAGTCTTCTATGTAAGTAAACCACACTCTTCCCCCTCACAGAAATACAGAATGTGAACTGACTGACTCTAAAAGATCATTTCCCACAATTCTTTGTGGTTTCCAATACTTATATTTTGATAAAATATGGCTGTTGTGAAGTAACTCCATCAACTTAAATTCTCTACTCAGGACCACTCAAAGTGACTTTGTCTCCAAAGACAAGTCACTGGTAAATGTTGGTGAAATACAAAGTAGCTAGCCAAGCTTAGGTTTAATTATATTTAAGGAAGAGAAGACAGATATAGAAATATGACCATGCCCTCTCAGTTAGTCAATAGAGTCTCAAAGGAGGGAGTGAGGTTTAAAATTATACAATGCTACAGTATCACTCCAGCACAAGGGTTAATTTTTTCCTTCTGTTTTTATATCATTCTAGAAACATGCAAAGAATATGGCCAGTTCTAAGGCATAAAGTAGTCAAGGATCAAACAAAGCATAGAGAAAGTAGTCAAGGAACAAAAACGGAATAAATAAAGGCCCATGGTATTCAGGGACTTAGCAACACAATCAAGATCTGGAGCCTATTTCCTCGTCCTAGCCCAACGCCAAATGTTAGTCAAAATCATTGAAGAGACACCAAGAACTCTCCACAGAAATAAAAGAAAGTTGGGCAATTGGCCTCATAACATTTTACTCGATGACGGCCAATACAGCTTTCAACACAAAATACTTTTATGAACTAAAAGTAGATGACCCCTTGAAAAATAAAAAAAATCCAATAGTAAAATCTCAATTTCTATGGGAGATGAGGATTACTATAACTCTAAACAAATATCTCAAAAAAGGAAGCATTTTGCATTTTATCTCCACAACAAAAAATTTTGTTTATTGTTATATTTCATATTATACATTAAATAACAATAAAATATTGTTTGCTTAATATTTTAATATATAGCAGTGCATTGTGCAGGTTTGAAGTACACAATTATTATAGAAGGACCAAGTGCAGACAATCAGCATGTGAGAACAAACTATTGGTGAAATAAGAACAATTTGCTTTTATTTTCATACTATCTTTATTTTTGAGATTATAACTTAATCACTTGATTATTATTGCTTACTTTTTTTCTTCATTCATTATTGCTCTGCTCATGTTCCACTTCTTAATAACTCTGTCTTGGTAAGTCTCAAATAATTTAGTAATTTCTTCCAAGCTATTTATTGATTTATTGATTTATTTATTTATTTATTTATTTTGCTGTGCAGTTCTACTTAATGGTCTCACAATACTTTGAATTTTGACTAAATACAATGTTATGCACCTTTCTACTCATGTAATTTTACCCATTTACATATGTGTTTTTAATCATTCCTGGTATTACCAGGGCTTTGGGGCATTCAGTTTATTTTTCTCAAAATCAACTTTTAGTTTTATTTATATTTTCTATTGTGTCAACATTTATTTTACTTATTTTTGTGTTATTATTATTATTATTTCCTTCCACTATTTTTGGACTTGCATCATTATTATACTTTTACAGTAAGAAGTACTATGGATTCGAGAATTTTCTTCTTGAATAGTTCTAGTTATAGAACTATTTACTGCTATAAAACTCCCTCTTTTAGAACTATTTTGTCTGTACCTTTTGTTTCAGTTGCTTTATTTTCATTTGTCTTAATAAGTTTGTATTACTGTACATTTATTTATTTGTTTTACATGTATGTGTGCTGGCATAGACACATCTATGGACATGCATGGAAGGCAAAGGGCATCTTCTGAGAATGGGTTCTCTACTCTTACCTTGTGGTTCCAGGACCTAGAACGCATATCATCAGGCCTGGTGGGGAGAACATTTCCACTGCACTATCTTAGCTAAGACAGTTCATTTTCTGTTTTGCTGACATTTGTGCAGCATTTTAACATTTTCCTTACAGTTCATTCACTTTGATCCTAGACTTGTTCATAATAAAAAGAGAGTCCGTATAGGAAACATGGAGTTATAGAGGGAGTTTTTCAATCTGTTTAAGTTTTTGTGGATTTTCAGTGAAGAGGTAATCTTTTCATTTCCAAGGCCATTGGAATATCAAGATTCACTATTCACACTTTCTTAATTTGCTCCTATTTCTTTTATCCTTTATATTTTTCTTATGATTTTTATTTGTAATTACCTGGTTTCTCTAGCATTTGGTTTTGAATCATTGTTTTTTACTTTGTATGTCTGCTATAATTGGCTTAAGCTTTTATGGTTATGAGATTATTATAAGCTGTTGGCAACATTTATTTTACTATTTTTGGGTCTCAAAAAATTTTGCAAGTATTTTTATATTTATTATTTTAAAAGGTAAATATTTAGTCTTGAAAGTAGTTCCTTATTATCATATTCAATGGGTTTTGATTTTCTTTGAAGTTAATGAGAAAAGCAAGAAGTTAATGTTTCTAGGTGGATGTAGTCATTGGCCACTACTTCACACTGGAATTAAATACACAAACTACCATACATGCTCATGAATATGAGTTAGGATATTTTCCTAGCATCTGAATGAAAGTAAAAGGTGCTTAGTGGGACAAAGTAATACATAAAATTTGAATTAAAATATTTTCATCTAAGAAAGGGATAACTATAGAGAAATTTCACAGAGAGCCTTGTCATCCAGCTCTAATTGTCATTTTCTGGAAGGATAGATTTTTTAAAGTGTTCTATGAAATTAGTATTGTATGCTTATACCCCAAACTACTAAGAAGACTGAGGGAAGAAAGATTTAAATTTTAAGTTTGCTAGAGAGTGAGCTTAAGACCACCCTGAGGAATATAATAAATCCTGGTCCTGAACAAAATTTTACATATAAGGAAATATGTTTATATTATTAATGTATAAGTACATATTTTATAGAAATATGGAAGAATGGGTGTCGTTTTGTGGCAGTCTTCCCTAGCATGCACAACACTCTAAAGTAAATCTGTAGCATATAATCTAAAAGCTAACAATAAGACATGAATGAGTAAATTACTTCCTGATATCATAGACTATGAATTCGCCTCCAAATGTTGGCTCCAAAACACTTAAAAACGTATGTTTGAGATAGAGGTAACATGCTTCATTGAAAGTGAAATATAAGAAAGAAAATATCAAGTTGTTCATGTACAAAGAAGACAGTAGCACTTCATCAAATGAAATATACAAGTATGAAAATTCTTTCAACTAATTACATTTTACCCAATAATTCTGGCCTGCAAGTATATGACTGCAAAAGTAATTGCTTTGGACATTAAAACTTGACATTATGGCCTTTTAATCCATTGCTCCCTCTAAAATACTCATTCTGTAATAGCTCTAAAATTTTGAATTATTTCAAAAGTATTAATCCCGAGGAAATACTCATTTCTAACAGAAATTAATTAGACCTTGAGGTTTATAACATTGGAGATTTTAGTAACTGAACAGACATTGGCTGAGTTGCCAGTACTAGGTATTATAAAAAGACTTAACTTTTATCTTAAGAATAATGGGAGAATTACTAGCTAACCTTAGTTCAGACATTTAGTTTTTACAAAACTAATGAGATTAAAAACTGAAATATGTATAACTATAATGGTACACTGTATAACTTCCTAGAATAGCACTCTAGGGGCTGTTTTTGTAAGTTTTATTTTACTTGTGTTTGAAGTAAAGGTAACGTCTTGGAGCACCAGTTAATTGGATGTCAAGATATCAAACAATAGGATTGATAACCATTGAGTGAGTTGCCTTCTTTTCAGAACTAATGTTGGATAAATGATCAGTGAACTTTATAGTATTGGGTTTTCTGTCTCCTCTTAACCTTTACATCCTGTAGATTCAACTCAAAGAAAACTCCCTGTACCAAGAAGAGATTAAAGGAAAGATTAGAAAATGTCACAGAATGCTAAGGTAACTCTGGTAGAATATGTCAGCAGTCTATACTCGTCAATTAATCTTAGAATATAGACCTCTGTTAAGGTGCTTCATACAAATGAAGGCAATATATAACTTACTATTTTGCATTAGAATATGCAAATAAATTTCATTAAAATTAAAATGGAAAATATATTTATGCAAACCTATGTTAAATATACACTGTTTGTTAAATCTCAAAAACCAACTACAATATACAACAATATTTTTGTTTGCAATAATATTAAGATATGTTCAATATATTGTCCAAGGAAAATACAATTTGGAAGACGCTTCATGATGTAGAAGTTTAATATAATGGCTGAAGAGCATATGACATATTCAACACAGAAGAAATTACTAATTTGCTTGAGAATTTACACATAAAATGAATAGAGGTTTTGACATAAAAATATAAATGATGGATTATTTTTATTTCTCTAACTTATCAGTTCCTAAATGATGTTAACAGATGTGCAGATGAAGAGAACTGAAAATCTGTAAGTGAAAAGAGAGCAGCTCAGGTGGTGAGCACAGCTCATTATTTATGAGAAGAATATGCCAGGTGATTAAAGTAGAGATATGAGCTGAGCTGAATAAATACTCTAGAAAATAAAGAACTATCCATCATCAAATATTCAGGACAACTGACAAAACCTATAGATATCATCTGATAGACTTTAATTATTTTAAAGGTAATAGCACATCTGGGATTGTTCTGGTGCAAAAATAAACCTCTCCAAACCTTGATATTTCTACTTCCCCAATAACTTATTTTATGTACATGAAGATTATTTTCATGTAAATTGAAATTTTCTTTGACACATTAAAACTACCACAGAAACATGTATTGATAAGAATCTGGAGATTGGATTAAACTATGGGAAAGTCTAAATATGTTCACGATGAAAAATTGAAGAGTAAATCAAGAACAGTTGAAAGTGCTGGAAGTTCTATTGATCTTCCTTGTGATCTTCTACACACTTTTGTTTCTTACACATACATAAAGTTGCACTCACAGCCAGAGTCCATGTCCTCAGTAAAAAAAGCAATGCCTGTTCAGCTCATGTTTCGACAGTCATATTAGTTAGACATATTTGTGTAGTTTCTGATATTGTTAGGAGATACAATCTCATAGAAAACTCTCGGGTACACTGGCTCTCATGGGCCATCTACTCCTCTCTTCTGCAATGCTCCTTAAGCCTAAGGTAGGAAAATATTTTGGAAACTAAACAACTCCAATGGGCATGCTAAATTGGACAGGAAAAATCTTATGAGACCTCAAACTTATACGACTAGTTTAACAACTTAAGAAACCTGGGAGCAGAAGAGGTAGCCTTTAAAAGGAAAGAATACTCCAATGGTTTGTCCAGTGCCAAACAGTCTAATGTGTGTGTGTGTGTGTTTGTGTGTGTGTGTGTGTGTACATAAAAGTGCAAATATGCATCAACATGTATATACATACATTAACAATTAGTGGTTAATTAGCATGAGTGCAATGTATGTACTATTCACATATTAAACAAAAGCATACAAAAGTAAGTAAATTGAAAGGAAAATAAAATAACTTATTTTTAAGAGTTAGAGTTTTGGACTTCACAATTCAGTGATAGAAAGTAGAAGACTGATATTTAAGTTTCATAAATGAATATCCATTGTGTTTCAGAATTGCAACTGCTTGTCTCGTCTTCATTTGACTAGAATAATGTGCAAACAGCTTTCTGAATCACTGATTCAGTGTTAGGATTGACAACTTTTGGAAAATAATCTGGGACTCTCCTAATGCATGAACTTTACTCAACAAACTGCATACTTTATTTTTCCTAATACACTAAGACAAAGGGAGTGAGAACACGGCCCCAGACAATGGGCATTGAAAGTATCTTATCTGAATAAATATTTTTATTTGTGAAAAAGTTCAGTTAATAAGACTGTGTCTCTGAGACCTACTTATTTTAAGTTTTTCTACTCAGAATTGCATGTAATTTTACCAAAAAAAAAAAAAAAAATAGGTCAGTGTTTTGGTAGAACTTCTGAATATGAAAGCAAATTGAAACTGTTAGGATGAAATCATCTAAATATGGGTGAAAGATGATGTATATTAGAGCTAAAAGTAAAAGCACAAAACATGGTTTCCATGAAGGTAAACTGAGAAGAACAAGTAGAAAGCATCAGAAGGTAGATCTCTTAGCCTCTAATATGAAACAGGTAATAGTTTAAATGTATTAGATATTAACTAGTTCAACATCAATCAAAAGAAGAGTAGCTGTAAAGGCATTACACTGAATTCATTGATTTGAGAGTCACATGAGTGACACCATATCCCAAAGCTAGAGAGCCAAGTAGCATCTTAAAAAGGAATACATATAAAAGAAAAAAATGGTGTCAGCCCTAGCATTGGAATTTTTAAATCTTTCAGGCTGTCTATAAATAATTATTCCTTAACACATATATGATGGCTTAATGCTGAACTGTATTTTTAATTCCTTTCTACTTTGCTACACTGTTACTTTTGAGATAGGATCTTTTCCACCACAGGATGGCCTCCAACCCAGTGTATTCCCAGAGATGACTTTGCTTTTCTTAACTTCCTACTTTTATCCCCCATTCTCTGGGGTTACAAGCACGCTCCATCACACTTAGTTTGACATGGGCTGGCAAGCAAACTTAGTGCTTTCTGTATGCTAAGCAAATATTCTAACAAATAAGCTATTTTAATTTAGGTTCATATTTTGGAAGTTTACTTTTGAATTCTAAATATAGGTGATGGTCAAGGAAAACATAAAGTAAAAATTTTAGTGAGAATAAAGGAAAATAGAAGCTTAAAAGAAGTATGACATTACACTGAATTCATTGATTCAATAAACCTGAGATCAAATGAAAGAACATGGTCGCATCTGAGGAACTGAGGTCAAGGGAGTCTACACATCATCAAGATTTATCAGACAAATATAAAATATGTATCCTCAAGCCACAATAGTTGTACTCAAAAGTATGAATAACAGTCATGTAGCAAGTCTTTCTTCTACAAGAAATAAGAAATTCTAATTTCTTTTTTCATTTAATATGCTTCATGCCACAGGTTGAAAATGTTGGTGTTCCATGATGGAACAGCAGGTTAGAAGATGAGGGAGCAGTGTTTTTGTTGTTAGGGTTAGAGATGTGAGGTAAGCACAGCCTGTTTTTTTGTTTTGTTTTTTGAGTTTGTAACTATCCATAAAATACACAGCAAATTCATTATCTTGACTGCTAGCATTCAACCTTGGGCCTTTGAGCAAGGGTGTCAGATATCCAAATTTAAGAAATTACCCTTGCATGCTGTAGCTGCTAGCAGTGTGCATAGGTTGACATGGTCGTTAGTTTTTATGCAGTATTTAGAGCAGATGTGTTACCAGAAAACCAATTTGCCCTTGACAGATACTGTTAGGAAGCCAAAGTACAGAGGGTGTCAAAGGTTTGCTCTAAGTGAACAGGCTGCTGAAAGAAAGTACCTGCCATCAAAATGTATTGATTTAGTTAGGAATTTTTAAACCTAATTTCTTTGCTTCCTCTTCTTTAAGTAAGAAAATATATGATCATTTCTATATGATTTTTTAACATGAACAAAGAATGCTACACTTATGCTAAAGTTTCTACTTCTTTGATTGTGGTGACTCATGTTATATGACCCAAAGACAGTTGCCCAAGCATATTGCCCTGGATATAAGAAATCAGGAGGGGATGAAGAACCAGGGAGTATTAAACATAAGCGGCACTGAGCTACTGCAAAGACCAACTTTGGAGCTTCAAAATCTTTCACTAGTACTTATGCCCTCCCTCAACTGATTCCTAACCTTTGAAATTATTAATTTAAAGATATGTTACAGTATGACAAATAAATTTCAACTTATTGTACATGAGTTTACTAGAAAATAATTTGTGCCTTTTTGGTCTCCAAGCAGTGAAACTGAAGAAATCTTGTCAGAAAACTAAGGACAGATCAGGGACAGGTAGTAGTTGCTAGGTATTGAGTAGGATATAGCCCTGTTGTACAATTTCTCACAGTCTCCTTGCTTGCTTGTTCTCAGTGTACTGAAAACATGCCAGCAGCAGAAAACAGACCTTAGATTAAAGGCTGGAAGTTCAACCAAGGTCTAACCACAAGTCTGAATGCTGTGACTATCTGTCCTGCTTTGGCAACAGGTTGCTACAGGCTACTCCTTGGTCTTCTTCATGCTTGTGGCTCAATTTCTTCCTTTTGCTAAATAACTCTCCCCACTGCTGTGCATTGTGAGTTTTATACTGTTCAACATGTTTGTCCAACTTCACATTTACTGAAGTCTATCTTCTGCCTAGCGGACACCACCTCAGGTACATGTCAGGAGAAATAAAACATGAAGGATGGAACAGGGTAATAGGGGACCTACTAAGTGAAAATAAAAAGGACAGGCTATTAGAGATCCTTAAGAAAAGAATGTAGAGAAGACCCTCTACCAAACAAATGCGCCTATTGGATCAATCAATCACAGTTTAAGTCAAACTAAAATTCCCAGGATGAAGAATTATCTGAAAATAAAAAACAATCCATGTCAGATTGACTTCTTGCTTCATTATGGCTAGAAGAAGCTTCCAAAACGTAGGCTGTTCAAGAAGAAACAGCATTGTGTGATCTGTGTCTTGCATGAGCACTTTGCTTGGGGAGATTGGCTTGCTGAGACTGGTTTACTAGAGTATCACTGGAATGGCGCAAAATTTCTAGGAAGGGACTGGTAGATAAAGGGCCCAATCTCATAGACAGTCAAGGAAGACAATAAACCAAAGGAAAGCCTATAAAATGTCCTTCATACCAGGAAAAAAAATGTTATAGACAAACTTGTGCCTCATCTTTCTTTGACTATCAGACATTGAAATGATGGACTTCAGGAAATTAAATTTTCCCCAAGAGTCTTCTGCTTCAGGGAGCAAATTTTGAAGCCTTTGTGGTTTTAGTCATAGAAGAAACATGCACTTACAGTGTAAATATGTCTCCAGGAGAGAGATTTATAGCTTGTCAAAGGACTTTTTAGAGTAGACATAAATCTAACACAAAGATGGGCATCAAGAACCACACCTTGGCTGTACTGCTCAGTTGTTCACAAATCTTTGTTTCTATGTAAATCTTTCCTCACATCAGGACCTGGAATATGGACTTGGATGAGTGGAGTCATTAGATCTTTCCAATGTGTTCACATCAAATATATCCTGTTTTGCTTATTTTTACTGCTGATTCAGCTCCTTAATTACCTTGTTGAGAATACATATCCAAACCTGGTTTGGTGGGAAATAGGTATCACCTTAAGTTCACTAACAACTAACTGGCCCAGTGTTAAGGCAAGACCATATTACGAATGTTAGAAGGTAAGTGTAGATAGGCAAGTATATTTCTCCAGGAGCAAGGTACTAAGCTGGAACTTACTTTCATGCCTGTTTTTCCAAGACATGAGCAGAGGTGTATTTCTCTTGGCCGTTTATAACCTATAATTTGAAGAAATCCCTAGAATACAAGAGAAATCTTCAAAATATAAAATAGTACCTACATGGGGCTGAGAAATGCATCAGCAGTAACAAGGCTTTTATAGAGGACATGCCTTAAGTTCCCAGGACCTTCTTGGGGATTCAAAATGTTTGCAACTCTTGTTCCAGGGGTTTTGTACTCTCTACTGGCCTCCATGACAAACAACTTCCATACTATACATGCACACTTGCAATTAGATATTCACACACATAAGATATAGATACAATTTTTAAAGGGTGCTTAAATAAGAGCTTCAGGTAACAGCCTCTCAAATTAGGGAATTCTTTCTGCTATAGTTAAGATATAAACAGAAACATTAAAACAATTTTTTAGAATTCATCACTGAATTTCTTTCACATTAATTCTATGTATACAAGCTAGCCATTAAGTCTTCTTGCCATGGCTTATGAAGCCAGTTAAAGTTAGTTAGTTAATTATAATCTCCTAACAAGTTTATAATTCCTGATATCAATATATCCAGCATGCCAGCATGTCATATAAATATATAATGATTCAGTATGAATTTTTCTGTGGAGTTAAGGTACTTATCCTAAAATAGCTACTGTTCAAGATGTTTCAGTTGGTCTCTGATAACCAAATTACGAATAAAATAGATATGTACACATGCTGATTTTATTTTGACTCAGTTCATTCTGAGTTGTAGCAATTTCTTCATTTTACAAAACAATTTGATCTGCAACAAAATTTATTTTTTTCTCCAACTCCCTCCCTTCTATTTGAAAAGGTTTAAGCACTATAGATGCTAGATGTCTTTTCTTCCTTACACAGAGTCACCACCCCCTCATGGGAAATTTGCAATATTCAGTTTGGAAAACATTCCTCAAACTATGAACACTATTAACCTTAACCTAAGGAAGAAGAAGCTTGAAACTATGTTATTTAGTTCTGATACAAAGAAGCAAATCATTATTTCTCTTACAAAGGCCTTATATGCTAGAACTGAGGTCTCTTAACAAACTAAGAAATATCTTAATGGTTAAGATGCTTCTTGATAATTTTGTAAGTCATTCAACACTTTTGTATATTTAATGACTCCTAGAGTGATTCTTTTTTCTTTTCATATATCTATATCTATATCTATATCTATATCTATATATAGATAGATAGATAGATATCATTATTTTATTTATTTACATTTAAAATGTTTCCCCCCCACCCAGTCCTAGTTTCCCTCCGCAAACTCCCTATCCCACAACCTCCTGCTTCTATGAGGGAGCTCATCCACTCACCCACTCCTGCCTCACTGCCTTATATTCTCCTAAACTGGGGCATGGAGCCTCCACAGAACCAGGGGCCTCCCCTCCCATTGTTGTCAGATAAGTCAATGCTCTGCTACATATCCAGTTGGAGCCATGGGTTCCTCCATGTGTACTCTTTGGTTGGTGGTTTAGACCCTGAGAGTTCTAGGGGGGTCTGGTTGGTTGATACTGTTGTTCTTCATATGGGGTTGCAAACTCCTTCAGCTCCTTTAGTCCTTGCCCTAACTCCTCCATTGGGGTCCCAGTGCTCAGTCCAATGGTTGACTGCAAGCGTCTGCATCTGTATTTGTCAGGCTCTGACAGAGCCTCTCAGGAGATAGCCATATCAGGCTCATGTGAGTAAGCACTTCTTGGCATCTTTAATAGTATCTGGGTTTGGTCTCTGTATGTGGGATGGATTCCTGGGGGGGGGGGCAGTCTCTAGATGGCCTTTCCTTCAATCCCTGCTCTAGTCTTGTATTTCCTTTAAACAGGAACAATTCTGTGTTAATATTTTTGAGATGGGTGTGTGGCCCCATCCCTCAACTGGGGACCATGCCTAAATAATTAATTCTTTGAGATTTTCATACTATACTGTTTACTATTTTTTTTAACCTATTTTCTCCTAATCATTCTAGATCTATCCTCCAGCTCCCACACACCCAACTCTGTGCACTCTTTGAAACAAACAAACAAGCAAGCATCAAGCCTGATTTATGCTGGTCATAAACTTGTGGAACTACCCGTCTACTAGATCATGGTTTAATTATCAGGAGATGCATTCCTGTAGAAAACAGATTTGCATATCCCAGGACCTATCAATTGCCAATAGTTTTTCAGACAATGGGAGGACTTTATGCCACACATACACCTTGGAATGATGGGATTTTTACCTAACTTGAACATGCATAGTTATTTTGTAACAGTTTTCATAATTCTTATATGCAAATTCTCAATTTTATATAGAAAACGGTTTTCTTCTAGCAACTATTTCCTTCTAGTAACTCTGGTTCTTAATTTTTTTCTGCCTCTTTTTCCTAAAAGATCACTGAAACACAGTAACAACACTAATACTCAGTAGAATCCTATTAGAATATCTATAACATACCCGAGCATTCCTATTCTGTACCTTGATCAATTTTTCTGGCCTCTACATTGATTACTAGGTAATGCAAAATAAATAAATAAATAAATAAATAAATAAATAAATAAATAAACAAACAAATCTTCCAAGATGATGGTTGAGAGATGCATTAATATGAGTATAACAATATAAGATGTTGGTTTAAGCAAGTGAAAGATTTGTATGACAAGAACTTCAAGCTTCTGAAGAAAGAAATTGAAGATCTCAGAAGATGGAAAGATCTCCCATGCTCATAGATGAATAGGATTAACATAGTAAAAATGACTGTCTTACCAAAAGCAATCTACAAATTCAATTAAATCCCTATCAAAATTCCAATTCAATTCTTCACAGAGATAGAGCAATTCTTAAATTATCTGTAATAACAAAAAACCCAGGATCGCAAAAATCATTCTCAAAAATATAAGAAGATCTGGGGAATCACCATCCCTGCCCTCAAGCTTTACTATAGAGCAATAGTGATAAAAACCACATGGTATTGGTACAAGTGTAAAAAAAAAAAAGACAGCCTTTTTCAACAAATGGTGTTGGTTCAACTGACAGTCAGCATATAGAAGAATGTAAATTGATTCATTCTTATCTCCTTGTACAAAGCTCAAGTCCTTGTGGATCAAGGGCCTCTACATAAAATCAGATATGGTGAATCTAATAAAAGAAGTAGTGGGAAAGAACCTCGAACACATTGGCACCAAGGAAAATTTCTTGAACAAAACAATGGCTTATGCTTTAAGATCAACATTTCATTTCTCAATGAAATGGGACATCATAAAATTGAAAATCTTCTGTAAAGAAAAGGACACTGTTAGCCAACCGGTGGTGGCTCAGCCCTTAAGGCGTCTGCCTGCAGAGGGCGCGGGTCTCTCTTTGTGCGTGTTCGAATCCCGCCTGCCTCCTTCCGCGTCTCGTGGGAAAAAAAAAAAAAAAAAAACCACACTGTCAATAGGACAAAATGGCAACCCACCCACAGATTTCGGGAAGATCTTTACTAACCCTATAGCTAATAGACGTAGATGGCTAACATAAAAATATACAAAGAACTCAAGAAGCTAGTCTCCAGAGAGTCAAATAACCCTATTAAAAATGGGGTACAGAGCTGAACAGAGAACTCTCAACTGAGGAATCTCAAGTGGCTGGGAAGCACTTAAAGAAAATTTCAAGATCCTTAGTCATCAGGAAAATTCAAATCACAATCTCTCTGAGATTCCACCTCACACAGTCAGAATGGTTATGAATAAAACCTCAGGTGACAGCAGATGCTGGTGAAGATATTGAGAAAGAGGAACATTCCTCCATTTTTGGTGGGATTGCAAGCTAATACAACCACTCTGGTAATCAGTCTTGCAATTCTTCAGAAAATTAGATATTTTTCTACCTGAGGACCCAGCTATATCACTCGTGGGTATATATCCAAAAAATGCTCAAACATATGACAAGGATACATGCTCCACCATGTTCATAGTGCCTTATATATAATACCCAGAAGCTGGAAACATCCCAGATGTTCCTCAACAGAGGAATTGATACAGAAAATGTGGTACATTTACACAATGGAGTACTACTCACCTGTTAAAAACAGTGACTTCATAAAATTTGCAGGCAAATTTATGGAACTGGAAAATATCATCCTTAGTGTGGTAACCCAATCACAAAAAGTCACACATGGTATATACTCACTGATAAGTGGATATTAGCCAAAAAGAAGCTCAGAATACCAACCATACAACTCCCTGACCATATGAAACCCAAGAAAGAAGACCACAACCAAGGTGTTGATGCTATACTCTTACTCAGAAAGGGGAAGAAAATAATTTCAGGAAGTAAAGGGAAATAGGGATCTGGGAGGGAGTGAGGTGGGGTAGGAATAAATTTTAGCAGGTTTAGATACTGGAGGAGATGGGGGTGAAATACAGAGGTCAGGAATTTGAAAGAAGTTGTATAGCAGTGGGTGTGGGGCAATTAGTGTTAGCCACAAGAAAGCCCCATATGTCAGGGACCCAAGAGGTTGCCGGGACCCAAGAGGGAGGACATTAGCCAAAATTCCCAACAAAGGGGAGATAGAACCTGTAGACACCATATCCAGTGGATAGGCACAGCTCCCGATTGAGGGATGGGACCACTCACTCACCTCAAAAATATTAATCAAGTATTCCTCTGTCAAAAGGAAATGCAGGGACAAAGAGCAGAGCAGAGATTGAAGGGAAGACAATCAAGAGACTGCTCCACCTAGGTATCTATCCCATCTGCAGACACCAAACCAAGACACGATTGCTGGTGCCAAGAAGTGCTTACTGACAGGAGCCTGCTATAGCTGTTCCCTGAGAGTCTCTGCCAGAATACAGAAGTAGATTCATGCAGCCAAACATTGGACTGAGTGGGGGACCCCAGTGGAGAAGTTAGGACAAGGACTGTTGGATGTGAAAGAGTTTGCAACCCTATAGTACGAACAACAATGTCAACCACCAGATCCCCCAAAGCTCCCAGGGACTAAACCACCAACCAAAGAGTACACATGGAGGAACCCTGGTCTTCAGATGAATATGTAGCAGAGGATTGCTTTATGGGACATCATTGGTAGGGAACCATTGATCCTGTGGAGGCTGGATGACCCAGGGTAGAGGAGTACTAGGGAACTAAGACTCCTGTTATAGGAAGCAATTAGATACATGTGTTGATATAAAAGAGAAAGGAGTTAAGTGGGATCTGTCTAGAGAGTGACAGTTGAAATCATCATGAATAAGTAATAGTTATGAAAATCACTTGGAATATTCAGAAAATGAAAATGATTAAGAGAAAGGGAAAAGGAGAAATAGAAGGAAGAATGAACTACACAAAAATTTATGGTTGTGTAAGGAAAGGAAGATAGAAACAGAAGAAAGGTCATAGAGAATCTCTCCAGTAAACAAAATACTCTGTTTAATTTTTCATATGGCAAAGAAAGCACTGAAAAAAATTCTGTCAGAATGTAAAGTAGACAGACTTGTTTTATAGAGTATGTTTGGCAGAAAACAAATATCGTGTATTAAATGTCTATAGATGCAGTGCAGAAAGAAAAATCTATATCTCATAAAGAAAAAGAAATCTGGAGAAAGTTAAAATTGTTTTACAATTGATATCAACAAACATTTCTTAGTAAACAATTTTAGGAACTAATAAAGTACAGTATTTCAAGACAGAGAGTCAGCTTTCGGCTTCAGTATGAGTCATTAAATAAATGTAGTAAATTTTTCCTGAGGAAAAAAATAACTTTCATTCTATGGAATTTAATTAATTATAAGAAATGAGAAATATTTACCAAAATTGACTAAATAGTGAAGTGCTATAAGTATACCTAAATTTCATGTGAGCAAGATAGTAAAACTGTAGAGAAATTAGGATAAACTGGGGTGCCAGGTAAGTTGGAACACATTATGAAAATCAGGGGACATGAAAAGCTCCCAGGTGGTGCCTGATTTCACATTTCCTAAATAAAGAAATGAACAGTGGTTCATTTCATTGTGGTTAATGGTTTGGAGAAAACTAGTTGCAATTCGACACAAATACAAGTCTCCTAATTCAGGACCATGTGAGTGACCTACTTCTTTATTCTAAAGGGATCTTTAATTTTCTTGGCAAGAAAGTGTAGAGAAAGTAATGTGAGAGGTAGAAAATTACAATTAAAAGTGTTAAATTAATAAATGATAGGATTAAGTTTTATTAACAAGACAACAATAGAATCAGATATGTATAACTATTGAATTTGGCTCTAGAGAAAAAGTTGAAAAGATTTAAATGACAGTGATACTTCAAAAGTTAGTTCCAAGAATGTGGTTAGCCTAAAATCATTTCTTATATAATAATAATTGCACATATGAGAAGAACAGTTGAACAAAGTAAAATAGATAGACTAGAAGCTCAAGATATAAAATGAGACCCAAGGTTTCTATAAGATGGAAACCTATACAACATAAAACTTAAGACATTTGCATGTTTTTCATACTTGTGCATCAGTGTTTATTATAGTTCTTTACCCAATAGCTAAGTTATATTTCCTAAACAGGAGGCCAACAGCAGAGTATAGATAAAGAAAATGTGGTGTATTATGTAGTGGAAGTTATTTTTTCAGGCACAAGAAAGAAAAACAATATCCACCACGTGTAGGAAAATAGATGTAACTGGCAACAATCAGATTAAGTGAGCTTAGCCAATCTTAGCAAGTAAATTTGGATGCTTTGAGGGATGTAGATGCTATATACAACTGTACATATGACCGGAAAGTAGAAACAAACCTGTCTAGGACCAAAATGGGTAATAATAAATGTGGAGAGGGAGAGTACAAGCAGAGAAGAGAAGTTATTCTCAAATTACATTAATAAAGACAACAAAAATTGCCTTATGTTTGATTTGTGCATTTATATCTATTATCCTCTTTTGACTGTTTTTATGTATCCTTTGGAGTTTGAAGTATTTTTCTGTATTCAATAATACAATTTGTTATTGTCCATTCAATACTGCATTCCATAATATTTATGATTGTGTATATTTTCTAAGGTTTCTCCTGTTGTTAATAGCTATCTTTATTCCACCATGCTTAGGTAAAATACTAGGAATTATTTCAAATTCCCCACATTTTATATCCCAGTATGCGGTCTCTTTTATAAAAAGTCCCATGGGCTACTAAGAATGTAACTTCTCTTGAGTTTGGGTGGAAAGTCCTGTAGATAATCTAGTAGGTCAATTGGCTGGATCATGCCATCTAGGCACAATATTTCTACGTGGCTTTGTTAGTTGGCATGGTGAAAGTTTGGTATTGAAATAATCTATTATTGTACTAGAGCATATTCTTCAGCATTCTGTAATGTATCATTTGTTTTATGAAATTAAATGCCATCTGAGAAATTCTGTATTAAGGTAAAAATCAACAGTGAAAAATAGCAAACTACATATTTAATGCCAGGGTTGCAACTAGAATAAGCCAAGAACTCTTAAATCATATGAACAAAGCAATGATTTGAACACTTGGAAAGACAAAAAAATATATATCACAGTAAAGACAAGTAAGTACATGAAAAAAAGTTCAGCATCATTGTCCGTTGAACTGTTTCCACTGAGAACATATGAATTTAAAACAAATGCATATCACCACACATATAGCCAGAATAGTCAAAATAAAACAGAAATAACCAGCAAATGCATGAAAAAATTGAAAGGTGAATAAGTCACACATTGTTGGTGACACAAGTGGACATTCTTTAAAAGTGTTTTAAAATTTCTTAAATTAAAATAATGTAAGCTGGAAAATATCAGTATACATAGTATAGCTACACTCATGAACATGTATTATAACGTCTTAAAAACTTAATAACGAATTTATTTATAATAGCTCTAAAATTAAGAAAACAACTCAAATATTGTCCAATAATGTAATCACTTAAAAATGTGATGCGATATTTTATGGTATACTAGTCAATAGCAACAAAGAACACAACACCTTGTTTTTAACTACAGTTACCACATTTTACAATAAATTCCAAAAACTTATACCTAATTCAAACTCTATAACACAATACCATAGAAATGGGAGGCAATACCAATTAGATAGACTTAGTCAGTCTACAATGTATATATAGCTGAAAACATAACTTTTTATACAAGAAATATATGTAATATACAAGTGTCAATTAAAAATAAAACATTGGTACATGCAATACTTGGTTTTTGCCCAAAGAAAAACTAGCATTGACAAAAGGTTACATAAGTGATATAGCATTTGAAATAGGAGCAAAATGGGAGCAACAAGAAGTGATATGAAGAGAGTTAGGTGTGTTTATAAACAAATTCATATGGTATGATTATATACATGAGTATGCAATTAAATGAGTGTAAAAACACAATTATGACAGAGGTATCTTATAAATGTAATAGGGCCCAAGATGAAAGAGTATATATAAAATTAGCAAATTTTGAATGTTTATATAGGCATTAATTTTATGGTTGTGGCACACTAGCATTATATAAGAAGTGTACAGAGTCTCTATTATTTAAGCTACATATAAATTAAAACTGTCTCAAACTAATTTAAAGAAGAAGAAAGCCAGATGTTGGCATCCTTAAGAGATCATGAAAGGAGGCTGAATACTGATAGTGTGAATTATGTCAGTGAGAAAATTCTGGAGAAGCTATTTTTGGATTTCACAGATTACATCATCCAAGTTCTTTTAATCCTTGGCTTGGAGATGTTTGGGCTATAAAAGAAAAATGGAATTAAATTCTAAAAGGGCTCATTTATTTTTCTTTACTGAAAGTGATATTATGTTTATAGTAAATTCTGGACAAAAGGCAATTTTGTAAGTATTACTATAGTAAGGATGATATACCACCTGTCATAGTTGGGGTTATTACTGCTGTGATGAAACACCATGACCAAAGCAACTTTAGCAGTAAAGTGTTTATTTGGCTTAAGCTTCCAAGTCATTGTTCATCATTAAAAGAAGTCAGGACAGAAAAATAAACAGGATAGGAATTGGAAGCTGGAAATTGATTGACTAAGGGATCATGTAGGTGTATTGCTTACTGTTTTGAATCATGTTCAAGCTTGTTCTCCTGCTTCTTTATACAAACCAGGGCCACAAGCCCAAGGATGGTACCACCCACCATGGGCTGTATCCCTCTTCATCAACCCTTAATTAAGAAAATTAATTTTCCTCAGTTGAAATTTTTTTTTCCTTTCAGACAACTCTAAGATGTTTCCCATTGACATAAATCTATAACATGGTTATAGCATACCACCTATAACAGGGTTACTGGGATAACAATGTCTAATACAGACTACAACACTGTGAATGTTGTACTGACCTACTGGGAATGTTACTAAATAAAGAGACCCAGAAAAATGTTTGTGGATTCTCAATGCAGTTGTAGCATTTTAATTTCACAAATAATGTTTCTTTACAGAGGAAGAATTAGCTGACTTTGTTTTGAAGGCAGTCTAACTTACTATGTATCCCATTCCTCCTCCTCCTCCTCCTCCTCCTCCTCCTCCTCCTCCTCCTCCTCCTCCTCCTCCTCCTCCTCTTCCTTCTCCTTCATGCCCACCTCTCACTTTTTTAGACAGGGTTTATCTGTATAGATTTGGCTTTCCTGAGACGCTTAGAGACCACTCTGCCTTTGAATTCAGAAGTCTAGCTACCTGTGACTCTGACGACCTGTGTTTAAAGGCATTGGTACCATACATGGCAAGCCATCACTTCTTAACTATTGTCATTTGATCCAAGTGTGAAATTTTATTAATGTTGATTATTTTAGATGTGCTAGATATAATATAAGACTTAGTAGTGTTTCTAAAATGTACAACTGTAAATTTGTTAGTAAGTTGTCTGAAACTTTCATTTACAAACATGTCTATCTATCATCTATCTATCTATCTATCTATCTATCTATCTATCTATCTATCTATCTACCATTGATTTCTATGACATATGCACTATATTTTACTTTATCCAGTTAACATCTCCACATTTTTTATATATTTGTTGAGATTTGGTTACTTACATTAAGCTTCTTATTTCACAATACAAACATTTTAAAACAAGGAGTTATATGTTCACTTCTATTATATGACACTGGTCCTAATGTGCTGGCTAACTGAACTATTTTTATTTCCTATTTCAATGCTGAAGATGAAGGTTACTCAGATGGTTGCCTAACAATGTGACAAGAAGTTAATGTACCACTTGTCTTCCTTCAAATATGTCTTGTATTATTGAAAATTTGGCTTCTAAACAGGATTTTACTTTTTTCCCCAAAAAATACAGATCAATTTTTATCTCATCTTAAAATTTACTTGTGTTTATCTCTCTTTCAAAGAGTGGAGTTCAGTTCCTAGAAAGCACATTTAGGTGATTCACATTTGCCTGGAACTCTAATTCCAGAGGATTCAACAACAAAGAACTCCAGGAGCATCCACACACGTGACATGCATTCACATAAACACACACACTGGGACACATGTAAAATCTGGTATATAGAGCAGGGTTTAGAGAGAGAAAATAAAGACAGAGATGTACTTTTATTATTATAATATCAAAAATAATAATTAAATTCTATTGAATATATATGTGTTGCATATATATATGTGTGTGTGTGTGTGTGTTAAAATTTGGTCTGAGAGACAAGACAATTAACTGTTACATGCTTAGCATGTAATTTTTGTTCTACTAGATATATTACAGAACCTTCAAGTGAAACATGAGTCTATTATTTAAAAATAGCATATTTGTTTTCTACTTTTTAAAAAAAAGTATAAAATAGAGATTTGGGGTTATTAGCTCTGTCAGATGTGATTTGTTCCTGGGAGGCCTGAAAGGTTCATGAGCTCTGTGCACCTTGGCACAGACATTTATTGAAAACAAATCTTTTCTGCACCTCATTCCATTAACATTTTAAGAGCAACTACATTTATAGAATCACTGTGGTGAATTAGCCTCTAAATGATGTATGAAATGAAATATCCCTGCCAACTTCAGATAATGGGCTGAGTTCTGTTATGCTCAGTTACTTCTTTGAATGTGTGCATGTTCAATCCTATTTAACTTTTCTGTATTTTCAACTACATCCATTTCCCCCTGAGAAACCTCTTGTAAAGATGGCAAGATACCAAAAACATAATATAACAAATGATTTAGACTAATTCAGGAAATATCACATTGACACTGTCCTGCATCCCACATACTAGTTAAGACTGAAAGTATGTTGCTTTTTCTACCTGTGAATAATATAAAAAACTTAAAAATCACCCAGATTAATTGTCTGCTAAGGAAATTAAGTCCAGTCAAATATTTCAAGACTCTATTACTAAAATCTGTAAATTCTTCCACTGAACTACCCAAAGATGTCTGCAGTAAGATGAATGCTAAGACAGTTATGTCTGTTTTAACCATCCAAAAGCTTTGAAATTCATTTTCTAAGTATTAAATAGTTTAAGTATTAGAAGTTTCAAGGGAAAAAATTCACCCTAGTTAACATAATAAATAGGTATATACTGTTTTTTGAAAGTATACTGATTTTTCTTTTTAAAGTAAGATTGTCCATGATGATTTTAGTTAGTTTCAAATGTCACCCCAAAACATTTAATTCCATAAAATACAAATAGATGTCATAAAAGGCACACCTATGATTGTCAATCATTTCTTGTTGAGATTTTGTTGTCTATAACTCAATCTAGACTCTATTTCAGGAGCTTGACATAAAATATGCCTAGTCAGTATAGTCTAGAAACAAAGTAAAGAATAAAATTTTTGTAGAGGTACCTAATTTAAAACAGCTGCCCTCTTTCTCTTAGTTTCTAGTGGAAAGTAGATTTGACTACTACATTAACCTGAAGCATTTCTTCATTATCTATGTCATATTAGTTATATTTTCTAAAAAAAAACATTTACCTATGACTATAAAATATTTATTTTGAAAAACAAGCTGCAATTTGAACATACATAAAATCCATCTTAATTTTGAGCCTAAAAAACAACCTGAGAGAATATTGACAATTGGACAATTTTAGGGTGAGTCTATGAAAGAATATTATTGCAAAATGCTTTGGAAAAACTGCTCCAATTAAAGAAAGAAGAATCAAAGAATAACAGTTAACTCCAGTATCTTTGACAGAGAGGCAACAGTCTCCTCAGGAGCCTGGGACAGCCTTGGGTAATACTCAGATGAGGATCCCACACTGAATTAAAAAAAAAAAATTGTTCTACTTCAGGTCCACATGACACTCAGGATGCAGCTGCTTTCTAGCTAGGAGCAGTTTCCCATGTGAGTCCTCTGTGAGTCAAAGCCCAGAGTCAGGGTCTGAAAGAATGATGTGGGCTATACATGGCATCCTCCATCATGGTCTACCCAGTGTGCTTCTTAAATCTAGGTGTTTCACATAGCCAGTTCATTGGATATATGAACAATTCATTCAAAGTTCTGTTTCATATTGTTTCTGAATTAATGTGAGAAGAAATGAATGGGATAATTTCATAGACGCCAGTGGTTGTTCTTGAGGCCATAGTAGAGATACATTTCTAATTCCTCTATAACTCATATAGGATTTCCCCACTTTTCATCTGAACATATCTACTAGGGTAGGCAGCTTAATGCATGAAATGATTTAATACTTCATCCTTGATTTGGCAAGAGGCTCTAGAAACTATGCCCTATTTCATTTATAATTTTAACATAAAAAATGGCCAAAATATCAAGAATACTCCAAGATACCAGCTGAATCTTGCACTCATTCATTCTTTTCTCTTACTTTGTTAAAGCAGCACTAATTCCTTCAAATGGTGACAGTTGATTGCCTCTCCCTACAGTAACTCTGCTCCTTCCTACCACAACTTTGGCATAAAGAACCCAGTGCAACCAGGGGCAGTGATAGCTTAATATTTGGTGCAATTTTTATTGTACTATTTGACTGAAGTATTTATATTTTGGGATACAGTAAACTACAGTTCAGAGGTGAAATTATACAAACAATTCATTACAGATGTTTACTCCAGAACTTATATGTGGGGCAAACATTTACCTGGTCTGAAATGCCAATAGTCCTGAGTTGAGAAAACCAAGTGTGTATTCCAACATCAGACTAGAAGGTTATGGCATCTGTGAAATGTGGTATTAGTTTTAGATACAATGGCATTGCTTTTACTTCTGTCACAACAGCTTCTCTGGCCAGAAATAATATTATATAGTTTGATGTCTTGCTGAATCAACATTTTATAAGAACTTATAATAATAAATCTTCAATATTCTTAGGAGGCAATAATGAGTACGTGAAATATGTATCACATTTATGCCAATCAATAATAATTAGTATCTTTCCAAGGTATAGTATTCAATAAAAAACACTTAAGTGACTGACTTTCACAAAGATTAATGTTAAGTTAGGAGTATTGTATTAGTTTCTATAAGTTGTAGTGTTCAGCAATAATAATACCTAAATCACCTTGAAGAATAGAGGCCTAGAGTGTTCATCTATGTACTAATGGACTCCTGTTAGATATGACTTATTGCCAACTTGACCCATCCTAGAGTTATTGGAAAATGTAAAATCACAATTGCAAAATTTGCTCAAATCACATTGGCCTGTGTCCATATTTATAAGAGACTATCTTAATTAATGATTAATGTGAGAAGGCCGAGCCCACTGTTGGCAGCACCATCCTTAGAAGGTACATCTGAGCTGTATGAAAGCTAGCAGAACATGAGCCAGTGAGTGGTGTTCCTCTTTTTTTTTTTCCAGCTTCATTTTCTGGTTTAGCTCCTGCACTGACTTCCCTAGACAATTATCTCTAATACCTAGAAAGTAAAACATTTCCAAAGGTACTCAGTCATGTTTATCCTATGGTATAAAAATTCCAGTTGTGAAGATGAGAAGATAGAACTCATTTAGAGGGAGAACAAAGAGATGCTGCCCCTGAGCTCTCAATTAGGGACTCCAGTACCACGTTTTCAGAAGGACTTCTGTAGTCATTTCTGTTGAATATTCCAAGTGCTCAATTTGATGATGCTATATTATCTATCGACTATTTTCTCTTTATTCTTTTGCCTTCTACATGCTTAGTAAACTCACTCATTTTAAGAAAAATGAAAAAAATTGTGGCTATTGTAGATCTTTTTTTTTCTACAGAAAAAGTTATCAATATTTTTGTCTCATAGGAAAACAAAAACACATTATAATAAGCACATTTCAAGATGTTTATTAATCTGATATATGAAATCTAAAGATAATAATAGAAGTACAGAAAACACTAATTGTTGATATTCACTATTACTATCTAAAAGTCATGAGTACATTTTTCCTAAGCAACAGAGTACTTGTCAGAATGGTATGCAATGGTTCCGTCTTTTGCACTAGTATGCCTTTAACAATTTTAAAGAAAAGACCAGATCAAAAATGCAAGTCTTGAGTCTATGCCATAAAGAGGTGGGTTTGAGATAGGTGATTGAGTTGTAATTGCAGAGCCTTCATGCACAAGGGTAGTGTCCTCATAAAAACTCTCAGAGAAATGCCTAATTATCCCTTAACACAGGAGCATAAAGTAAGAATTGACTATACTAACCAGGGAAAGGGCACTCATTGATACCCAGATCTATATGTGCAATGCTTTTTAGTTCCCTAGTCCCCACAAATATGAAAATTATGTCTCTGAAGTTCACAAGCTGCCTGATTTGCAAAATTTAGTTACAACAGTATAAGCACAAAAGACAACATTTTATCACTGAAGTCCCATAGCTGAAAATAATAATGCTTCCAAGAAAAAAATACTATAGTTTAATAAGTGTTTTTATTTCTTTGCTTCTAGATAAAGATGTTCTATGTTGTTGAAGCAGATATTCTGTAGAGTTCCTTGATGTTAGTCCTTAATAGGTGAATTCAACTTTGTAATCTATTCTTTTCAAACACACACAGACTACATACTAAATATCCACTTTCTTTTCATGGTTATGGATCTATAACATATTTGAAATATGTGGTTTATAGGTATGTGACAGCATATAGATCTTCAATTCTCTTTGTATTAAATTTTCAAATGAAAGTTGTGCTAGAAATCTAGATGCTTGACACCTGTATTTAAAGTACATGTTTGTAATCATAATATATCAATTACAATAGAAAATGAAATTTTATTTATAAATAATTTATATGTATATAATCATAACTCAATGTATATTTAATTTCCTATTTTGTTTTGAGTAACATAAAGTTGAGTAACATGCCTTAAAGATTTATTGACAAGGTTCACTCAACCTGTTGAGTAGTGATATGAAATCAATTTAGCATAAAATACTTTTTAAAATGACAAAACTTTATATAATAGCCAAATTATCTTTTATTCTAAATCATTAAAGTGTCAATAGCTTGAATTGATTGTTTCTTGAATTCTTTATTTTTCTAGAAAATGAAGATTGAATACTTGGGAATTTTTTGTTGATTGGACACAAGCTAGTGTTATTGAGGAAGACGGGACTTCAACTAATATAATGCATCTAACATATTATATTCCCTGTACACAAATCTGCAGGAATTTTTCTTGGTTAATGATTGATATGAGAGAGCCCATCTCATTATGGGCAAGTGGTCCTGGGTTGGATGAAAAAGCAAATTGAGAAATCCATAAGAAAATTAGCCAGTAAGTGTTGTAAATCCATGGCTTCTGATGAAATTCCTACCTTAATGGTTTGACATTGAGTAACTAGCCTATATACCCTCGGTGAACTAGGACTTAGTATGTGTAAGCTACATAAATTCCTTTTTAAACCAAGTTACTTTTGGACATGGTCTTAGTCATAACAAAAGAAAATACACTAGGACATTACCCCTAGAAAAATCTGACTCTCAGCATCCATTCACCACCTGTGAATCTTCATCTAGGGATTAGAACTTGTAGTATTTCCCCAGTTAACAATGACATATGGCAATTATGCAAGTTTTGTCCAGGCAACCATGTTGTTGAAATTTCATGGAAACAGTTTTTCTTTCACATTTTGTTGACATTGTCAGTAACAGGCATTCTGGTCTTTTGGCTTTTAAAATCTTTCTATTTCCATTTGCAATGTTCCATGAGGCTTAGTTAGAGTTCCATTCAAAATGTGTATTAGTTAAGGTAGAGCAGTATACCAATCTTCATATATTTACAAAATGTGACTCTCCATTATAATCTACATGTATTGAAAAAAAACTTCTTTGAGGTTTGAGACCTATAGCTAATAAACTGTGAGTATCAGTATTTAGAATATAATTAGAAATTATATTAATATAGGAAAATGGTAAATGAGGTTATCCTCCTGTGTCTCTAACCATGAGTAGTGGGAAAATTTTAAACTATCAGACATGGATTCCCCGTCATCAAAGAAGCCTTAAGTCTACTAAGACAGCCGTTGTGTGCATCCAAGATAAAGTGACATTATTGCACTGCAAAAAAAAAAAAAAAATGAAATCATAAAACTGGTTGATAAATTTATGGAGTAGGAGAATTATCAATACTAGATGTCCCAGTTAATTTTAGATGCAAATCTTTATATTTGGTTATAACTTGAAATCTCCAAAAAATAAATATTAAAAAAAAGAAAGGGATCATTGTTAGGTGAGGGAATAGGTTCTATAGTAGAGGGAAAGGAAACATAAACTATGGAAAAAATGTGGGAGGCTTTAATTAAATTTAATTTAATTAAATGTGGGTGGGGTAGTCAAAAGGAAGAGGAAGAGAAAGGAGAAATAAATAGCATTGGTGATGTTCAAACAAAACCAAGGAAATACACTGTTATAAATTTAATTAAAATTCCTATATAGCACATACATCATAACAGTACATACATGCAAGCATTTATGTGATAGATTTTTTTGTTCTCAAATCAAATTAGGCTTGTTTGGGTGATTGTTACACTCCCAAGAACAATGTACTTTGCAATAAAATTCTCAATACCAGGCATAGAAAACCTTCCTTCAGAGTGATATGTAGGAGGAGCTAAGTGGGAAGGAGTACTGAGAGGAGAAGAGATGGAGTAAGGAGAGAAGATGAAGGAGAGGAGAAACTAGATGATGAGAGAGAGAAAGAGAGAGGGGGCGTGAAGGCAGATGTTCACAGGTCTCCACCAGTCAAAGATAGTCTTTATATCTAGGTTGGGTATTGGATTACCCTTCTGATTGAGCATTACCAAACTTATAAATCCTTTGATTAACATTTTAAAAAAAATTGTATAAAAGCAAAAAGGAAAGGGGGGCATGGGACAGGGGTTTTCTAGGGAGGGGAAATGGGGAAAGGGGATGGCATCTTAAATGTAAATAAAATAAAATGAAAAAAAAAAGAAAAAAAAAAGAAAACCTTCCTTCAAGTTTTTAATCAGGGGAATAGAAGGGTTTCCCAAATAATATTGGTTTTTACCTTGCCCTTGATTGCCTTCCAGACTGTGAAGTTAAGACACTATTTTTGAAGATACCATAAACTTTAGACATAGGATGTGGAGGACTTGAACTGAGTCTAACCAGGAACCCTCCTTCCTGGGTATTTGTTGCCAAAGGAAAAAGACAAGTGGTAATCCTAAAGCTGTAGAGCCTATGAAAAACAGATTGTCCTTGCCTGGTATCCCCAAATTACATATTTTAAAGTAGCATTATGCTTTCCGTTGATAATTAAGATTCTAAGTTATATTAGTTGTTTGACAGGTATGAAAGAAAATTACAGTGTCTATATTTTTTATTCTAATGGATAAAAGTGTTATGCTAATTCGTGTATAGGAAAATTTTAAGAACATATATGTTCTGGCTACATGATCTTAAATACAGCCCTCTTTGTGTGTGTGTGTGTGTGTGTATATATATATATATATATATATATATATATATATATGCATATATATGTATATATGTATACATATATATAACATATAATATATATGCATATATATGTATATATGTATACATATATATAACATGCATATATATGTATATATGTATACATATATATAACATAATATGTATGTAGTAAGTATACATATTCTTTTAAAATTTAAACTCATATTTTGTCATATTTATTAAAATTTATAAGTGAAATATGAAAACAAAATGATGAGAGTCCCATTAAAAATAAAACAAATGTTCTAATTACATAGACTTGTTTTTATTGTATTATTTTAAGTAAGCCTCAAAAATTTTATTTTGTATTATTTACAAAGGTTTTTAAAGGCATGGATTTTTAATAGTAGTAAGGAAAATCTCAACCTTGGAGTTATACATCAGATCAAATTAAAGCACACCACCTGAAGCTTATATTTAAAAATATAATCTGGTATTTTATGAATGTCAAACTGTATTCTATAAATGCATAGCACATAATAACATTTTAATTTAGAGGAGTTCTATCTACTTAAAAGCTGAACTGTTTTCAGGCTTTGTACCAAGAATTCATCACACAGATGCATTTTCTTCTTCCTAAGAAAGCATGCGTTGTGTTCCGCCTGTTTAAGATGCTGTTTAGGGTTGCAAGTTTCAATTTTCAATGGGAATGAACTACATTCTAAGCACATTACCCAAAGTATTGTTCTCCTGGGCCTAAATTTCAACTAATGAAGCAAAGCCAATACACACATCTATTATTTTCACACGGGGAATAGACTCACAGGGTGAATGAAATTGGCAATTTACCAAAAATACCCAAAGTAAGTCTTAAATTGAAAAGTCCCCAGGATAAAAGAAAATATAAATACTTCAAGTGTGGACAGTGTTAATAGAGCTAAACCACTGATCATCAACGGAATTTTATGGCATTTCCTTACATTAATATTCTATTATGGATCAAAAAAAGTATGTTTCTAAGATTTTATTTTACATTTGTTAGTATCCAATGCTTTTATAAACCTATCAAGTGAACAAATTACTGAAAAATTACATAAAACTTTCACTGACTCAGACCTTTAGATTTGCATAACTAACCCTTTTGCTTGATTTAGGTTTTCCATAAATATCTTCTTTACTGGTATCAACACTGGCACTTGAATACCTACTGAATGCCTATCAAACATTTCTAACTTTCATAAACAATATTTTATTCACTCCCGGAAATGTCATAAATATACAGAATTATATAGGTTATATCCACCTTCATTCAACCTTCCTAAACCAGAATGTTTGCCCAGACTTCATGATGATCTCTTGTTTGTTTAATAACCCGCTGAATTCAATTTTGAAGAGATTTCAATTGAAATTTATATGAGAATCAGAAATACAATCGAAAAAGGGAAAAGATGGTGTTGAGGAACATGAGTATTAAGTGAGCTTTGTATCCAACATTCATTTCAGCATTACTGTGGTAATCATTAATGTGGTTGTCATTAACTTACAAAAGACAAATGGTTAGGTTTACATCCATTTAAGGTTAGCACAAAACTCAAGCCTTTCAAAACCTGAAATTGTAAATAACAGTCTTTTCTTCTGATTATATGCTATCTCTTATGGGCTGACTGATTTTATGAACTCTACCTTTGGAAAAAAGAAGTACTAAGTCTTCAGTGGAAAGGCATTATATATCTCAAAATACAGTCTGATCAAAGAGAACTTGAAGTATCTACAAGTATAATTTAATGGAGTCTTTATTTTTCTTCATGGTAAGATAGGCTTTTCTCTGTTCAATTTGGCATATCAATTGGTATCATCCTGTTTAGCTCATGTTTGGATAGAAACATTGGGGACACTTTATGAATGTAGCTTCTGATGTATTCAGACTTAACCCTGCATAAAGAACTATAGGCAACTAGAAAAAGGTGGGAGAGGGTCTTTCCCATGAAATTAGTAAAAAAAAAAAAAAAAAAAAAAGAGGTAATTAATTTGAATGAGAGTAAAAGAAGTATATAGAAAGGTTATATAGAAAAGTATATACAGAGAAGTTTATAGGAGAGAAAAAATAAAATATATTACAATTAAATTATATTCTTGAAAATAAAAACAACAAAGAAAATGGGGTCCTAATGGTAAAAAATTGCTTTATTTAAAAGAATCCAATGGTTTACTTGAAAATAAGAGAAAAAAATGATTTAAACTCTTTTTCGAGAACAGATTTTTATTTAAATAGGGAAATATGGATGACCAAACAGGGTGTTGCAAAAGGGAAAACTATGATGCAATGGTGATAAATAAGAGGAAATAAGGTAAAAAAAAAAAATCAATTCTCATTGTTCAGAATTTTAACTCAGGACTATACAGCACTTACTTACTGCCACTTCCTAAGGTTTTGGAAATATCTCATGACTCAAAGAATTCCAGATTTATCCTTTTTCGTGATAAGTTAAGATTTATCTTCCTAGCACAAACAAAAAAAAAAACAAAAACAAACAAACAAAAAAAATTTATCTTCCTTAAAAAAACACTTTGAGTTTTATAGCTATTAATTGCTTTCTTATTTTAACATCTCAATGAAACAAAATATGTATAGTAATATAAAATTATTTTTATATATCTTTTATGACTCAGTATATAATTTTTAAGATTCATTAATGTTACTGAAAAGGATCATTGTTCATTATTTAAGAAAAGACCAGATTGCATTTTTGGCTCCAGGCTAAAGAGCTTTTGATGTTCCAATGCTAGACTGCTTTTCCCAATGTAAAGAGTGAGAATTCTAGATGCTCTCCAGCCACATTTTATCACAGTTCTTGGTAGCCTTTAGGGTAGCCTTACAGGTGCTATGACATTTTAACTCAAGATGGCTTACCATTCATTTCTGCGAGATTTGTGCATCCAGATGTCACCATTTTGTTAAGTGCATCTAGGAAATAGTTTTGTCCTATAGAAAACCTGATTGTTTGCTGTTAAATGATTTCCTTAGAACAAATACAGCCAAATAAAGACTAGGTTAACCTAAACTAGCTGCTTGTTGTTATGAATAAAATTTAGTTGGAACCCAGATGATCCTAGATATATATCTGTGATTCATGGTTGCAATTCTTCTGTAACAGCAGTGCTTTCAATGGAATATGAACCCCTGTCACTGAAAGCCTACACTTGCTCTTTGCTGCCTCCTGGGAAACATTCATAATTATCTGCAGTAGAATTGATTAACTGTTATATTTTTTATAAAATACAAGATACTATTTTCAGATATGTTGTTATTTTTTATTTATCTATAAGAACTTTATCTAAATAATGTAATTACATACACACACACACATATATATATGTTTTATAATTTACATTTTAAGTTTAGAGCCAGTTTAAATAAATTGTAAAAAAATGATTTTAAAAATAAGAGTGCTCTACCATATTACTTTTGTAGCATTTTTTAAGATGTCATATTTACCTACCTAAGTACACACACACACACACACATATTTTCTCCAAGTTTCCATCCTCTTTTATTGGTAGTTTTCTGTGTAAAATTGCACCAA
Organism: Arvicanthis niloticus; assembly: GCF_011762505.2. NCBI lineage: Eukaryota > Metazoa > Chordata > Mammalia > Rodentia > Muridae > Arvicanthis > Arvicanthis niloticus. Next base: position 63,617,078 of record NC_047672.1, on the reverse strand, counting down.
TGATATTTACTCTTAAAATCTTCTTTTTATATTTTAATTTTGTTTTGATATTTATGTGTGTGTGCATGTGTGAATGTATGTGTATGACTTTTGTATGTATATACAAATATACATATATGTATAGTGTATTATGAGTATATTCTTCAAATCTAAATGTACTATTACCTTTGTGGGCCAAAGATTTAGATCCTGACACTAGAGGTAGAGGCTGATTTCTCATGACATGCAGGGTGAGAACAGAACTTGGGGCTTCTGGAAAAGCAAAAAGTTTTCTTAAGCACTGAGCCATCTCTCAGGACTCCTGTTTTAACTTTTATAACTTTATAATAAGGCTTGAATCAATCTAGACTTTCTGTGATCTTTAAAATTTGCAAATTAATTCTAAGAACATATACACATATATACATACTAAATTCATACATTCACACATTTTCTAACAAATACTCTAGTGGCATTTTAGAAGATTGATATTTAATCTATAGCACAAATTGTGGAATACAATAATGCTTGCAATATGTATTTTTCCAATCAATGAACATAGCATATTGTTGATTGATTATTATGTTTTCTTGTTTATTTAGCAAGATTATATAGGAACCTTGACCATTTTTTTGCTTTAGAAAAATGATATGAAAACATGGGATTTTAGAAACAGGAGGCAATACAAAATATTGAGGTATAAGGTATTTGTTTTATAAATAAGATCTCATGTGAAGTATATATTCTGCTCCTGAAACAAAATTTTTACAGATTAATGAATACCTTCCCTCTATTGAGTAAGTACATAATATTAAAATAGAAAGCTGGCAAATAAAATGTTATTAATATAGAATATATTAATTTAGTTAATTAGAAAGTTGTCATCTCAAGCGTGGTGATATTAACCTTTTGGCCGGGGTTAATCACACTCTCAAAAATGTGATTATTTTTGTTGATATGAAGACATGATTGCCACAAGCAGTTCTGGACAAACTGAAGTAAAGCTTCAGGAAACATGTCAGGAGAATAAAAGCTTTGGTTGTCAATGATATAAAGTCTCAAATGCTGGAATAGCTGTGACAATCTGGTCACCACATTTATGTAAATGATCCCAATACTGAGAAAAGTAAAATGAATTTCTACATGTGCAATCTTGGGGTCAGCATACTGTCTGAATTGAAATTTATATAACTAAGCATCACATGCTACTATGGCCTGCATGGCCTTGGAGCTCACCTGACTTTGACAATTTAGTTTTGGAGGAATTTTAATCCAGCAATAAAGCTGCTGTGGCAAGAGATTACATTCAAAGACTTTTTTAGGTCTGTGTTTTCCAGCTGGAATTCAGACACTCTATCCACAGTTAATCCCTCTGGCTGGAATACAGGCATGCTCTGTAGTATATACATCCACTTCCTAACAATGAAGGCAAATTGAATTTGTGGATGGAAGTAGTCACATTTGAAATTGAAATCTAATTGGGGGACAAACAAAGTGAAGAATTCAAGGCAGATTTAACAGAATGAGTGAGAGATAGGATATGTCCAACTAACACCTCTCTGGATGTTTTAGCTTTGCATAGTGAGCTTATTAATTTAAAGAATGCTGCTCTACTGAGCATTGATGTTGCAGATACTGCTGATAAAACTACCCATGGCATGAGATTAGTATTTCTATTTTGGTCAAGCATCAAGAAGGGCATACATAGCTTGATCATGTTAGCCCTTTTAGTCTTGGGAATGTTTTATTTCTGCCCATCATGATAAAGCTTGCCTTTAACAACATCGACACGTTTGCAGCCAAAGTGAGTGGCCTGAACCTGAAAATGGACCCCCAGACAGTTATTAAATTAATAGGCTAGCAAGCCAAGGACAGGTAAGATTCTGCACAGAGCCTTACCAACCTAAGACATAAGTGTATTGCTTTGGATCATGCATATTCCATGAAGTGTAAGAAAGGCATTCTTATTAAAATGACCTAAGACCAGTCTTGTTATTGAAATAAAAAAGGGGGAGAGGCAGAGAGCTTTTGGGGCTGCTTGGCAAGAATCTAACATCGGCCAAGGACAAGAAAATGGGCTGTGTGGCAGGAATATGACATTGGCCAAGGACAAGGAATTAGGCTTCAGGCAGGAATCTGACATTAGGCTAGAACAAAGAAGTAATTTCAGTCAGGAATCTAAATTTTAGGCTAGAAAAAGGAAGTAGGCTCCAGACATGAAAATGACTTTGGGCTAGGATAGGGAAGTTGGCTCAGATATTTTAGTCATCATGATAAGCCCTTAGAAACAGTGATCATGGGATTATTCATGGAATTTTATTGCCTTGCTTGTTCTTTGACTATTTGTGTTTATTGTCTTGCTTGTTCCTTGACTATTTGAATCTGTTGTATTGCTAGTTCCTCAATCTAGAACTGACCTTAATACTTGCATGTAATTAAAATGGTATAAACGGAAAAAGGAGGGGGGATGGGATAGGGTTTTCTTGGGAGGGGAAATGGGGAAAGGGGATGGCGTCTGAAATGGAAATAAATAAAATATCCAATTAACAAAAAAAAGAGAGAGAGAAAACATAAGGCAGAGTAGTGCAGAGGGAGAAAATGGTGGAGACACACACACACACACACATACACACACACACACTACAGAGAGAGAGAGAGAGAGAGAGAGAGAGAGAGAGAGAGAGAGAGAGAGAGAGAGAGGCAGTTTTACCAGGACCATTTTACAGAGACATGTTGCAGGTGAAGACAGAAAAAACAACCAAACAACCAAACAACAACAACAACAACAAAACAGAGAATGGGAAGGAGCCAGAAGATTAGAACTGATTCCCAGTTACAAGCAGAGCAATTCAGTCATAAGCTGAAAGAAGGTAGTTTGAGTCAGTCAGATTGGAAAGGAATTTGACAGAGTAATAGAAGGAACTAGAAAGGCTGAGCTTATTCAGCAGTATTCCTCTAAGATGATAATTATAGCTGGCAAATAAAGGCTACATTTACAAAATAATAAAGAAAAATATACACAAATGGAGGAAAAGGGAAAAGAGGGAGGGAGGAGGGAAGGGGGAGAGGGAGGGAGGGAGGGGTGAGAGAGACTCAGAAGATTTATTTTACACAACTGAACCAAGGAGACAGGTTTACTATACACCACCGAATGAGTAGCTGTTGAGGATGGAGCTGAGCACAGTATACAATTCTGTAGCAGGGCAGTTTTAAATTGTAGTCATCTGGAAAGTAAAACCTGTGCTTGATAATTTCTGCATGCACTAGCTTCAGCTAAGTGTCAACCATTTTGAATATTTGTACTTTGTCCACAGGAAGGTTTTGGCATTCCTCTGAGCCTGACCTAAGGAATACTGTCATTTCTCTGGCTGAAAGACACTGGAATCCCTAACAAGGCTGTGTTCAGGTCAACAATGCACATTCACTCAGGAGTTTATTTGCTTCTCACACTATGTTACATTATACTTTACACATTTTATAAATGACATTTTACAATCAAAAGATGTTAGATATTTCAGCTGATCTCTATGTAAAGTAGGATGTTGTGAATTAATCTCTCAATTTTAAGGAAATAACCTTATAAGCCTGCATTTTGATTGCCAATTGATTTAGGACAGAAGCCTGCAGATATGGCTGTGAGAGATTAACTATATAGGAGCAAAGTGGCCATTTACCAAACACTCTGGCTGACCGTGTTTCAGTTCATAATAGGCTATACCATTTTAGGGTTACATATCACATATTCTGCATATCACATGTTCAGATTATAATTCACAATAGTAATAAAATTATACTTATGAAGTAGTAATGAAATAATGTTATGGGTAGGAGTCACCACAACATGAGGTTACAGTTGTATTAAAGGATAGCAGCATTAAGAAGGTTGAGAACAACCAGACTATACCTTTTAAATGTGAGCCAATAAAAACTGTTTTCAAATATGTCACTCTTTTCATGTTATTTTATTAAAGCAAGAGGAAAAGTAATGCATACCCTAATGACTTCACAGGGCTTAAATTCACTGCCAATTCTAATCGGCAGATTTTGAAACAGTTCACTAATTATTTCTAGGTACTAAGATCACAAATCTTCACACCTGTCTAAAAATTACTGGCTAAATGTTGTAGAAATTACTTAAAATCCCAACCTGGGGCTTCTACCCCACCTTGATCATTGAGTTCCCAGAGGAAAAACATACTCACAGCCTTTATGTTTACAATAATCTCTGAACAGCACAATAGTTGGGCAACTGTCTACCCTTCATGCTGTTAGAATCTACTTTTGTACCAATAACCCCAATTTATTACTTATTATTTACTAAGTTCCATCTGGGCTGCTCTTAACTCCAATTGGGCAGCCCTCAGGGCTATACGCTCTTGACTCTTGATCTTTGCTGTCTTCTTTCTCCTTTTCAGCATGTTCTTCTTTTCCTTTCTCTTTATCTAAGCCTGGGAAACCTAAACTCTTCTGCCCAGGTATAGGCTGTCAGCACCTTTATTTACCAATCACAATTAACTGGGAGCAGGGTCATGTAGCTTGTATCTACATGTGGACTTTCTCTGGGGCAACAGTTTTGAGGGTCCAAATTAGCTTTAGAATATAAGTCCAGCTTTTGTGCTGTTTAGGGCCTATTGTAAATATAAAGGCTGTGAGTGTGTTGTTTATTTGGAAACTCAATTATCAAAGTAGGGTAGAAGCCTCTGGCTTGGACTTGAAATAATTTCTACATTTAGCCAATTTTAATTAAAGACACGTGAATATTTGTGATCTTAGTACCTAGAAAGCTTGGAACTTAGAAAGACACATAACTTTAGGCCTTTTCAGGCCTTGCCTCAATGTCATTTTACTTTTGTTTCTCCAATTTCTAAAACAGAAATGGTATCAACACCTCATTTCCCCTCATCTCCAACACCTCTCAAGACTAGGTTTTACTATTTTGAGTATGTAAGAGAACAGATTAGATATCTTAAAGTTATCTTCTTTAACTTACCCAGGATGTAGTTCCTAAAATCTGGGACACTTAGAAAGTAATTTTATGCCATAATGAGGACTGTGATGTGGGTCTAAGAAGGAATATGTTAGTGTTAACCACAGCTATATTCTGAAACAGTTGCACAGTGAAATCTGAAATAAGAAACATTTTAAAAGTAAGAAATAGCTTGAATATATACATTTCCAGGATAAGACAGAGCAGGAACTGTTTCTAGAGGTTGGTGTCCAAGACATTGGCACAGAGTAATAAGCAAGAACAGATATTTTCATTAGCCAGAACCCCAAACGTTATTCTGAAAAATGGTTAGTTATCATGAAGCCAGTGTTCTGAAAAGCATTAATGACAAGGTCTGGCTGGGCAGGTATATATTTTGTCTGGCTTTATTACTAATAAGCAAGTACATCTTAGAGATATCAGGTACTTTTAATACACTTACTCTTTTTTGTTTATTTGTTTGGTTGGTTGGGTTTTTTATTGCAATTATGTCTTTGTCTTAAACAAAATATACTGTACAGCATTCAAGAAAAACAATGAGAGAGTGCTTATGAGACACTCGGATGGGAAATATAGGTTAGGTTTTGTAGTAACTGAAAATTCATCTTGGTAGGTCCCAGAAACATAAGATAAGTGGAAAGTTATTAGTGAATTGTGCTACACATTGGAGCCAACTCTGTGTTGTCACTCAAGGTAAGTAATGAGTGATGACTTTCCCGAGCTGTTTAGGATGGTACTTAGTTAATATTCTCCACCAAGAAGTGGATACAGTGTCTATATTTAAGCAGCTGTGCAGTTAAGAGGATTACATTGATTTTTCAACATATTTACTTCATATCTCCTATCTGTGAGGTGTAAAAAGACTTCTAAAATTAAGAACAAAAGCTTCTCATATTCAGAGACTGGCATTTCTCAATAAAATGATAGTAGACAAAAAACACCAGGGATATAGTTCCCTAATATTAATAAATTCTGATGAAAATATATGTTATAAGAATTTTGAGTATTTTATTTTTGAAAAGGTGTATTTATAGAATAGATTTTGTCATTACAAAGGTGTCAATTATTAAAACAAATTCTCTCCTTTTCATAATAACTTTGATATAGAGATAAACTCCAATTACAGGGGGTAAAAATCTCAGCAATAAAATTTTTTAAGCCTAAAAAGAACTGTTGACTTTAGGAATTCCATAGTAAATTAAAGCTGTGTGGAAAGGGTAGGGTGTTTGTTGAATGATAAGGAAGTATGTCATGGCATATGTATTGGATTCAAATTACTTTTACATAGTTTAATGCCCAGAGGATTAAAATTAAGGTAAGGAGGTGAGGAATACCTGTAATATATTAAAGCTATGGATAAAAAACTATGGATAAAAAACTATGGATAGCTAATAAGATTGATGAAGTTTTTAAAGATAACATTTTTTGCCCATATACTACAATCACTAAAGAAAATTGCTGCTTGTATCACATAACTATTCATTGTTTGGTGGTGGATTTCCTACTTTCTTGAAAAGTTTTAATATGTAAGATTGAACATAACAATGAAAATGCTAAAACTGTGCTTGTGTGAGTTTGTGTGTGTGTGTGTGTGTGTGTGTGTGTGTGTGTGTGTGTGTAGAGAAGGGGAAGAAAGGAAGAGAGAGAATAAGAGGGTGACAAAGAGGAAGAGAGAGAGAGAGAGTTTCTGCATATGTAAGTAATGTTTTGAATAGCTGAATATCTGTATTAATGTACAATTTAAGTACAATAAATATCAAACAAGTGTGATGATGCTGAGTGAAACCAAGAATGAGATGCATTAAATAGTTGGCAAAAGTATGGCCAGTCTATTTATTTTGTCTTGATGTTAAATAAACATGAAATCCAACATTTTAAATGTAAAATTGAATTGGAATTGTAGAAAATGTAGAATTCCAATGTAGAAAAATTGGAATTCTGTATGCATAATTAGTACAGATAATGCTTATATTCAACTTGTAAATGTTCCCCGCCCATTTGTAGTAACAGATTATGATTATTGTATTGTTTCTATTGTATTAAGATAAAATTAATTTTCCCTACTTTTTGAAGGTATGACTAATAATGAAGGCTGTTTACCTATAGCTTATTTTCATAAAATTTTATAATGAGTAATCCAACAATTGCCTCAATATTTTGTATATTTTAATAATTCAATTTACCCACTTATACCAGTATATCTATAAATTTAATGCTGAAAAATGAATATGTTATCTCAAAATCCAAATGAACACTAAAACTTATAAAAATAAAATTGACTATTTAAATAATTTTGCATTTTTTTCAAATTTAGTCATGGAAAGGGCGCAATATTAATATGTGGACTAGATATAGAATATAGAATTTGGAGGTCAGTGTTATTTGGTTGGTTGTTTATTTTGTATGGCTTGTGATGGTTATTTACTGCATCATGGGCAAATTTGACCACTGAAGAAACAACCCCTTGTTCTCCTTACAAGGGGAACAAGAATTACAAGACTCCTTACAAGACTTGTACAAGAATTGTTTTTTAAAGAATCTTTATCTGTTATAGAATTACAATAATGCTAGATAGCATTCATTTCAAGTCACATAATGATGTCTTAAAATTTATAATTTCTAAACATAATTTGGCATTTGTAAATTTGAAACCATTGTTACTTAAAACTGAGTTTGTTTTCTTTTAAGAAAATAGATTTTAAAAATAAAACTTGCTTTTAGATTTCAAGTTTTTATATAAAACTAAAAATCACATATTTTGTACCCTGGCATGTGAATTTTGGTGTGTGACTGAAATGTAATGATATGAAATATACTCTTGGGTGTATGTTGATATAAGAAGATTATATTTTTTCTGAATTGTGAATGGTTATACAAATTGTAGCTTTTTTTCTCAGATAACTATGAAATATACTACTGAAAGTCTAGTTTTTGCAGAACCAGTACTTTATTAATGTCTTTTAATTCCAAAATAGATATTTAATTGGAAATTTACAACTTGAACAACAGAATTATGTAAATGTGTATTGGCTACTTCCTCAGAGACATCTCAAGTTTGTCTAAATTTCTACATCTCATAAATTCTGTTTCCAACCTTGTTTTAATTTTAATTATGATTTATCCAATGATGTAAGAAAGAAACTCAAGATTAATTTAGTATTCATTTTTTGTATCTCTCTGATTTCTTACTCTATCAAACACAGTACTATTTATAATTTAGAAATTTGTTACATTTTTCTCTGATAGCTATAGATTTAAATTACTCTAATATTTTTCTCCAGCTATGTTTAATGCTTTCTTTTTTATTCTATTTTATTTTGTGTGTATCATCAATTTTTATTGAAAAAAATATTGTTTACATAGAATATATTCTTATCACAATTTCCCCTCTTCTATTTTCTTCCAGATCTTTCTTACCTCTCCACCTTCCCTACTCCATTCCCTTTCTTTCTTTATCTTGTTTGTTTTCAGCGCTTTCTTTTTAAGTTAAAGTGTATTCAAAATATTATGGCTAACTAATTATCATTATATTATTTTAAGAAATGTTTTAAGTAGTTTTGTATCATTTTATTAAGATATATGAACTTCACAGAATGAAGTTCAAGGCTTATCTTGGTTCACCATTTTCTTAGTTAGGTACTATTCTTGCCAAAGTTGAATGTATTTTATCAATAAGGATAAGGTCCCTGTACATGACTGAACCTTCCAAATGCTACTGCCTAAAAGAGCTTTTCTCATGAATGGCTTCTTCAGTAGTTACAGTAATGTTTCAGTTTTATAGTAAATATCACAATTTTAAATATGGCATTTCATTAGTTCTTCAAAAATTTCATTCGTGGGCCCAATGTATTTTAATTATATTTATCACACATTTCCCTCCAGTTCTCTGTAAACTGGCCTTTCCCATCCCCTTCTTCCAATTTTATATACTCCTTTGCTTTTTTCAATTACCCATCAAGTCTATTTGTGCTGCTTATATAGTCCTAGGTGTGGGGAAATTCACTGATGCATGGTGGCCCTACCAGTAGCTGTACCCTTAAAGGAAGCTGTATCTCATTTCTTGTAATCCTTCAGCTCACAACAGTTATAGTTATGGATGATGTCTCTTTAGCCCCACCCAGTTTTATGCTATAATATTTACTGTCATGGCCTTAGGCCAGTCAACAGACCTGTAATGACTTTATGAAAGCAGTAATCTTGTCATGTCTAGAGGACACCACTCCATTTGTTGCTGGTCCTCCCCATCTCTGGTTATAATAGTCTTTCCAGCCCTCTTCTTCAGTAGTCTCTGAGAATAGGTGAGAGAATTATGTAGATATCCCATTTATTTTTGAGTACTACACAAAAACTTATTCCCTAAACTTTGATCAGTTGTGAGTTTCTGTGCTAAAACATTCAATGCACAAAGAAAATTCTTTGATAAGATCTAAAAACTACAATAATTAATGGGTATAAATTAATGGGTATAAATTCATATAAATATGAATTTAGAAGATAGTTTTATAGCATGTCTGCTTATTCAACGAATAGCAATTGACCTGTGGGGGTTTGAACTACCCAACTATAGATTCTTGATAAGATATGCCATATCTGCACATATTTTCTCTTATGGAACAGGTCTTAAATTCAAGAAGAAAGTGGTTGGTCACATAATATTTTAAGATGGACTCATATAGATACATAGATAGATACCTAGATAGATAGATTGATAGATAGATAAATGATAGATGATAGATAGACAGATGATAGAGATATTGATATATGTAGATATCAATTGAAGCATTCTGATACAAACTGAACATCAGCAACATGCATAACACTGTATAAAACATAAGCTAAATCTCTGTGTTAAATGAGCTATTCAATGAAAACGCTCCTGAAGATCCAAGAAGAATATTCATAAGGATAGTAACCATAAAGTCAGAAAGAAAAGTATGTATGTTTCTCAGAGTATCTGCCTTAGTCAAAGTTTCTATTATTGTGATGAAGTACTACAACCAAAAAGCAAGTTGAGGGGGAAGTGGTATATTCAGCTTACAATTCTACATTCCTGTTCATCACGAAAAGAAATCAGGACAGGAATTCAAGCAGAGCTAGAACCTGAGGCAGGAGCTGATTCAAACCCCATGGAGGGATGCTGCATACTGCTTGCTTCCCTTGTTCCTAAGCTTACTTTATTTTTTCTTTTTTTTTCATGTTTTATAGTCATTTTCTTTTTTATTGGATATTTTATTTATTTACATTTCAGATGTTATCCCCTTTTCCCAATTACCCACCCCAGAAACCCCTTATTCTGTCTCCCATATAGAACTCAGAATCACCAGCCTAGAGATGACACTACCCATCGGAGGGTGTGTCCATTCCCTTTGATCACTAATTAAGAAAATGCCTTACATGGATCTCATGGAGATATTTTCTCAACTGAGGCTCTTTCCTCTCTGATGATGCTAACTTGTGTCAAGTTGGCACACAAAACCAGCCAGAAAAATTTCTAACCAGTGAAGCCAGGCTAAAACAGATGAGAACTTGTGCTTTTGACATGTGTTTAACAATTACAGAGAACTCTCCATTTACACTATTTTTGTAGATATTGTCACTTAGCTTGTGACCTAACTACTGATTGTTCTCTTGTGCCTAGTCATTCTGATTTACATTGTTAAGCCTTTGTTTGTGCACAATAATTGCAATTTTAATAATTCCATATTTAGCTGTAATCATTTTATCCATGCAGACTTTAATGCTCTTCCTCTTGATGAGTTGCTTAAGCAGATTACCACTTATTGACTTCACTTAATGCTTTTGTTTACTAAACTTATTTTCTTCAATCCAAAACATCTTTATTCTACAAGAAATAGTATATTTAGAGAAAATGGGAAGCTTATTTAAGAATAAATAGGACTAATAACATTTCCAAATTTCTACTGGTAAATATGATTAAAATAAAAGACATCAAGACTTTAAAATGCTGAAAATGGAGCCATCATGTAAAATGGCTAAATGTTATTGCCACTTGAAATGATGGATTGTTTGAAATTTTTGGTACTGCAGTTTTATAAAATACTAATAATTCACTTAACATATTTTAAAACTTGTGAATGTGAAAATATATGTAAATAAAAATATGTGTGTTAAATAAGTTTTTTCAGTGTGGAAGGACATCTAAACATCAGGTCACATAAATGCAGCAATATATTCAGTTAATTCTCTATGACGATTTTAATATGACAATTTTGTTTAAAATATATGAACAGTGAAAAAAGTTTAGTTTAAACTATATCAATAGTTTTGCAAGATTTCTGACTTAATTTTAAGATATTTCAATGTCATTATTCTTACCCTGTATGATTAGCATTAGCTGTACATTTTAATCTGTTTTTAAGTTTTTAAACATCTCTTTAAAAATAAACCATTTCTCCTTTCCTTTTAAGATAAAAAGAGTCACTGGATATAGATTAATTTATATCTTTGTATAATTAATTTTGAGATACTAGAACACTAGATCCCAGAGCCTTGTATATGTGTGTATTTGTAAGACGTATCTCTATATCCCATGTATTCATTTGGCATATTTTAAGCTAGATACTCCTTCTAAGTCATGGGCTTAACTGTCCTGGATTTCCATTTCTTGTATGGCATATCATAAGAGCTTGCCAATAAGAGAAGATAAATGAGTTTTGTAACAGGGATAATGAATGAGTAGACACTCTTCTCTGTATGTTATACTAGCAGAGACATTTTTACAATGCTTACAGAATTTGCATCCATTCCTCTGTCACAGTTGTATTACTCTTTCTTTTTTTTTTTTTTTTTCCCATGAGACGCGGGAGGAGACACACTGGAGCGAGTGGGATTTGAACCCACAGGGTATGTATTACTCTTTCAATTCGGGAATGAAGTACTTCATGGCTTTTTCTACATAATCTTCCATTATTTCCATCCATACTCTCCCACAGTCCTTGGTTCTTGCCATTCATTCACAAAAGCACCTCTCTCTCTCTCTCTCTCTCTCTCTCTCTCTCTCTCTCTCTCTCTCCCCACACACACACACACACACACAATCTAACTCTTTTTTATTACTCCTTTTTCTAAATTTCTGTAGTCACACAATTTCTTTACAATAGACAAACTAATTACAGCCAAAATGGAATGTCTCCACTCACATATCTGGCAAAATCTTAGTGTTCAAAATAAGACATCTTGGAAGTACATGCTTAGTATTGAGGAGTCAGAGATCAACCAAATGCCAGCTTGTTCAGTCAAATAAGCTTTTATAATCAAGCAGTAACCAGAGTAAAATTCAACAAGCTTTTTCTTAACAAAGCAACTAGAACTTCAGTTATAGATATGCCAGAAACTTTTTAGTTTCACATCGTTAGCTCCAGAAGTTGCAAATAATATGAGGGACTTTAGTCAAGAAGTAAAGATGTAATTTCTTTTTAAAGAGAGCTGACAAGAAATTAGTGGCCACAGTAGTAATTCCTGATCATAAAGTGCACACATGCTTAAGTGTCTTGACATGTCCGAATGTGACTGCTTTATTTATTAATGATTATCACAAAGGTAAAACACAAAAACAGATGAAAATTTTCATATACATGTAATTGTATGATGATTTGTGTGACATCTGTCTAAAAGAATTTGAATTTGATTTTAAAAACTTTCTACTTTCTACTATCAATTGACTTGAAGCTTTGTATTCTCAGAAGTAATAGCTTTTTCTCTTTGTTTCATGATGTCTTAGTTTGGGTTTCTATTAGTGTAAAGAGACACTATGACCATGGAAACTCTTATAAAGGAAAACAATTATTGAACTGGCTTATAGTTTCAGAGATTTAGTCCATTATTAGTTAGGGTTTTCTAGAGTTTCTAGAGTCACAAAACTTATGAAATCTCTCTCTCTCTCTCTCTCTCTCTCTCTCTCTTTCTACACACAAACACACACATAAATACACATATATATCTATATATATATACATACACACACATACACACACACACATATATATATAGTGTCTATGCAGATTAATGAAAATGAAATAATATCACAGATAAAAAGCAAAAGAGAAAATCTAAAGAATAAAATTCAGAAGATGTCTTTCAAGATTTTTTTGAAAGACTCACTAAAGACATTCCACATTCCCTGAAATATCTAGGGACCGTCTATGTGAATTATTACATAGGAAACGATATCCAAGTTTCAGACTCCCAGAAAGAATGCAGTTGCTGAGAACAAATTGTATTGTTTATATAAATAGTTCAGGACACTGTTATAAATTAATGTTGTGGGGCTGGAGAGATGGCACACTGGCAAAGAGTACCCACTGATCTTCCAGAGGACCTGAGTTTGATTCCAAGAAACCACAGAGTAGCTCAAAACTACCTTTAGTTCCAATTCCACTGGGTATGATATCCTCTTCTGACATTGGATACCAGGCAGGCATGTGATGCACACGTATAAGGCCAGACAAAACACTTATACACAAAATAATACAAATAATTTTTAAAAACTAATGTTGGAAACCTCCTTAGATCTAACTCAATGTGAGTGGAGGGCTGCCCTTCATTACCATCTACAAAGAGAGCAGAGTAAGCCTGTATATTAACTCCTGCCTTCATAACATAAGTTACCAATTTGGGTGAAAATATAAGCGAGGAAGCATCAGTGATGTGGCCATTGACACCAGGACATTTTAGTTTAAGAATACTGAAGGCTATAAAGTGATTCTTCTATTTGAGGATGTGATAGAATCACTAATCCATGTAAAATAGCTGATGGGCATATGGTTTAGCAGGTTTTTCTCAGCTTGATAGGCATGAGTTTCTTAGTCAGTTTCCCAGTTTTATACGCTTACTGAAGCATTGTCTTCTGAATTAGACAATTATATTCTAGTTTTATTTTCCTGCTTTTTGGGATCATAACAGAACCATAATTTTACTCAGTTCATAGATATTTGTAAACTACAATACATCTATATATACTCTTTCCAGATCTGCTTAGATATCTTATGATCTAGATGTCTATAGTTATTTTAATGTGTTTCTATGATAACGCATCACAGTGTAAGGTGAAAATTGATTATTAATTCTTTTGCAAAGTATGAACTGCTAAAAGAAGTCATGATTATGTCCATATTTAGCTACTATTGGTTGTTCAAAGTAGTTATTTTCTAACATGTAAACTTTCTATGCTCTGGTATACATGTTTCCTCTAATGTAAACTTCAATAAAATGAATAATAAGTATTAGAAAAGAAATCAATCAGTTCTTAAAAACCTGAAACCAAAAATAATAAAAGATTATAATACAGAGAAGTCTGTGTGATAAGGTGTTGCTAGACATGAATTACAGTCATGCTTGACAAAGTTAACTGTAAGAATAAAAAGAAAACAAATTCACATATTTTAAGACACCAACTAAGAGGAAGCTCACAGCACAAATAAATTCTAACCATATTGTTACTGGAAAAAAAAATGAAAAATAAAAAGAGTAATTCTTTCCTCCTCAAATTAGCCACTGTTCGCTTTGCACCAAGTCCTAGGCAGAGTTACATAAGCCCTCCCACAACAGCAGGGATTTGGATACAGACACATTCCTTGGTATTTAGAAGCAGCTGTAGCCGGCAGTGATGGGGGAAGGCTTACATCCCGGAGCTCTAGAATCTGCAAAGATCTGTGCATAACAAACAGGAACAGAAATAGCTGGAGCTACCAGTTTTACATGATAGAAAAAAAGTTCTTAAAATTGGTGCTTGTATTAATCCCAAACTCAGAGCTTGAGAATTCTCTGTGCTTTCCATGCCTGTCTTCCATACAAGCGCTGGTCATTTGGTATGACTCTTAGAATAGGATGGCTCTAAATAAAAAGTTACAAAACCCCAAAACCACAAGGCCACAGTTACCCATTCCCTTTGAGTTTTATCAGTATCTCCTAAAGATATTCATATTAAAATGAAATTGTTATGTCAAATCTCAATATAATTATGTCCATTTAGTTTAAATTTTTAGCTATTTACTCAAATTGTATTTAACTGTACAATTTTAGATTCAAAATTTTTTGCAGTGTTATAAAATCACAAGTATAACCAATCTGTTCTCCTTTATATTTTTCTATTATGTTAGAATAAAGAACTAACTCTTTTCTCATATGTATATATATATATATATATAGATATATATGTACATGATGTATATATATGTATATGTATATGTATATGTATATGTATATGTATATGTATATGTATATATTCTGGGTTAGCTTCTTGGTGGTTGCAATTTCTTGTTGACATTAGAATATATACTGGTACATTTGTGGCTTTCCTTCTCAGAATTCCTGCCTTCCAGTATGCTCAAGTGGTTGTATTTGACTAGGCACCAGAGCAGTGGCAATGTGCGGTAAGTTCACAGTTTTCTGTTTTCTAGATTTTTTTCATTGCCATTTAGTAGTAAATTCATGCATGTCTTTGATGCAAAGTAGCTATAAACTATTAAAAACAAAGAACTTACAATAAAAGCCTTAGCAGCTTTTTGCTAGACTCCTACACCATTTTACTCTCCCTAACCTCTTCAGAAATTGTGATAGATTTTAATTACTTTTTCCTGAAGGAACTACTTCCATGTTACTGAAAATAACCATATGTATATAGCATTATTTGCTATGTAATGTAATGAAGTTTATGTGCTGAGATTTTTTATTCAACATTCAGTTCACCTATATCATTACTCTGGTCTTACGAATCTTATCTTCATGGCCCTCACATTCTCTCTCTCTCTCTCTCTCTCTCTCTCTCTCTCTCTCTCTCTCTCTCTCTCTCTCTCTCTCTCTCTCTCTCCCTCTCCTCTCTCCCTCTTTCTCTCCCTCCCTCCTTCTCTCCCTGCCCACCTCTCCCCGCCTCTCTCCACTCACTAGTTTTGTATTTTCAAACATTTTAAATATATTTTAATTTCCTGCAACATCAACTCTAGGTATGTTCTTTTTCATAATTCATGGAAAAAAATGTCATTTGAACTCTTGCTCTACATTCTACTACTTTTTTTTCCTTTTTGTTACTTAAATGCTATGATTTTGCATTTCTTTTCATAGTCCTATTTGATGACATATCTAATCTTGTTAAAATTGAAAAAAAATAAAATAAAAAGCCTGCACCATATATCTAGTCTAGTTTCCGAGACTGACTCTGAAAAATCAAGGACAGATGAGCCCAAAGAGGTATTGCAATAACCAAGTTAAGAAGACCTGAGTTTTATAAATCCCACCTTTTCATCCACTGTCTGGTTAAGAAATCTTCTGGAATCTCACTGGATTAATGATGGTTTGACAAATAGAAAGAAGTATTAGCAATACCACATGAGTTTCTAGACTCTGAATTTAGAAGATTGGAATATATATATATATATATATATATATATATATATATATTGAAACCATCTGGAATCCTTCTACTGCTCAAGAGGAGCTTTTGTTTTTCCCAGGCTATTGTGCTACATAGAACATGTGTAAACATGTAGACTTTTTGACAAAATAGTACATTATATACCGTTTTTTGGAGCAATACTCACAGGAATGAATCTAATTGTGCTTTTTAAACTAGCCACACCATCACCATATAATTATTGCTAGTACTTCAGGTGATTCCATATGACAGATTGGTCTACACACACACACAGCTAAATGTTATATTTTGAGATACACTACTTAAATTACTAAGAAAATGAGTGTTCTTTATAGGATTTAAAAAATTTCCTATGGTTTTATAGACTTTTTAAGTTTGTAAAATGAAAATGAATTACACCATTGTTTTTCCATAAGATGTTTCTGTCTCTTCACCTTTCCTCATGGCTTGTCTTCCTCATACTGTTGTGATTACTAGGTTCTGTTCTAACCATCATTGCACAGTGTCCCTTTTTATTTTGTTGAAACAAAGAAAAGGCTTCTTGAAATAAATTACATCCATTGTCCATACTGTTGTCAAAAACCATGTAGACATTTGTGATCCATGCTTGCTCTCACTGGAAAGGACAAGGAAGCTACAGTGGTATGAATGACTACAAATTCACATTTATAAGGAAAGGGACATAGAAGGCTTGTGTGACAACTGCTACCCTCACCCACACCAACTACACAGGAATCCATCTAAGAGAACTCCTAAAAATTGTGGAAAGGATGCTAAAGTATAGTTCTCCATTATTGGTGGCTTCTGGAGGGGGTGCTGGTGGGGGAAGTTTTAGTTTTCTTTATGGAGCTGAACATTAGAAGTTGACAGTGCTCTAGTGTGTACATGAGAACATAAATTCGACTGGTCTTCCACCCCGCCCCATCCTCCTCCTTCTCCTCCTCTTTTTGAGGAGGCTGGGATGGGAGTGGGAGTTATCCAAAAGTTGGTGGTAGACTTGGAGGATTCATAAGTGTGTATAATTAGGGTTGATGATTGGGGTCATTCACAAATAACTATCATCCTACAGTACTCGTTGTCAGACTAAGTGATGCTCTTGTGTGTTTTTGAGGAATTTGCTAAGATTTCTGAAACACTATGTGAAATATATACTTCTCTTTTCACATATCTATATTTATATGTATTTTATTTTATCTCATGACTGAAGAAATTTAGAATTGATGATTGATGATGTGTTTTATGTTCCCTGGAACCTGCCTTAGGATAAAGTGTGCAGAATATCTGTCCTCAATAATTACCTAACATATTAAAAAAATATTGCCTTTTATTGTAGAGTATCTACCAGCAGATACAAATATATTATTGTCTAGATTCCTGTAATTTAAATAATGTCCACAAAATCAGACTTCATTTTACCAATTTGGTTACATATATGATTTTTTGAAGATTAAGATACAATTAATAAAGTTACAGATTTTAAATAAATTAATTAGTAAACTTCATAGAAATGTTTAAGTTATGAAAAATGTTTATTTTATAAGAAAATGTATATTTTAAATATAAATCACGATATCTTTTGCTCTTATAGTGATATTCAGTCTTATTTGTTTCTTTTATTTAAGGTGGTTGTTAACATTATTTTTAAATTTTCTTATTTTTCTTCTGTTAATAGTGTATATCTATACCTCTATGAGCCCATGAAGAAAAAAAAAGAAAGAAAATGAAAAGAAAGAAAGGCCATGAATTTTAAATAAAATAAGGAGAGGTATATGGGAGGAATACTGTAGGTAAAAAAAATTGGCTGGGTAACCGAAGGGTTCCTCACGCCAGGCTGTGTGTAGTTGGCTGGGAACACTCTGGGTTTCTCCAGCTGGAAATTAGGCCCAGCTGCTCCATAAAGGCCTCTCCACAGTTCCTCACAAGGCAGCCCCAACACACAAGGAAGTCCTTGAGTTTCCAAAACTGGTTTATTGGCATGGCAGATGGTGGATGGATCTGGATGCACACCACCCCAAAATCCAGGGTGGACCTGAGTTAAATAGGGAGTGGAAGAGGGGGAAGGGGCTGGGGAGGAATGCTTAATTGACTCCACCCTCTGGCCTTCAG